>NW_013666604.1:35102-37120 GCF_000517525.1 Limulus polyphemus | reverse complement strand
CACACTGTACACTGCACCCATTCTTCTCTGGATACAGAATTACTAAACAGGTCTCCACATAGAAGACACTCAGTTTCTTCCATCCAATTTTTCGTTTTTTTCTTGCCTTTATTACCAGCGCTATCGCCTTTTCCGTGACCACTCTCTTTCGTTTTATTTTTATCTCTGTCATCTTTTTCAAGCTGGAGTTGTTGTTTTTTTTTCGGGTGTAGAGGTCAAAATAGCCGAATATCGTTTTTTCCTGGTTATTTTGTTCTTTCGTGGGAATGCCTTCCTGAAAGGTCTTATCATCTCTGGAGTCCTCAGCGGGTCTGATGTTTTCCTGTTGGTAGGAGGACTATTCATTAGTACGTCTTCACTAGTAGATGATGTCTCCAAGTTTTCTGTTGATACTTCATTTGGCAAGGGGCGATCTGTTACGTCGCTGGGTAGAAAATCATCATCTGAAAAATTGTGACGGTCAAAAGGATATATGCTGGAAACTTGAAAACCTTTCTTGATATTTTCTGGAGTAAGCGCTCGTGTAAGGCTTTGATTTACTAAGGTTGGTATGTCATAAATGCACATTGTTTTTCCAGGATTGTTCTTTAGCCAACCGTCAGCTGCTGCGTTATAATACTTCTTGAAAGGCCCGTATATACTTCTATCCAGGGGCTGTAATCTGTACGAACAGTGAGGCGGGAACGAGAGAAGATTTGAAGCAAAGGGAAACTTCTGAGGAAATTTCATCCATTGCTTCTATGAATTAAATAATATAAAAGTAATTTAGCCAAGATATAACTGAAAATGCAGATTTTAAGAGTTAAATGAGAGTACACAAGTCGAAGGACATATAATAAGTCAATGAATCGAAGAACATATAAAAAAAAACTAAAGAGGACAAGGAGATGCCTGTGTATTATAATTATTAAGCCATGAGAGATAAGTAATCAAACACGAGGTTAGAACTTCAGTAAGTAATAGCACAGCACGTGTATAAACCTTGAAACAAGCATAGGAGTTTAGTGACCAGAGGTCACTATAGAGACAGTTAACAACCTCTTTAGTTCTAAACATGTTTGGCACATGCACGCCAAAGTACAAGGATAAGATAGAGGATGTTGGCTTCGATTCTTTAGCACTATAGAAGCTACAGAAAAGTTTATATTTTATGAATCATCACGGTGCTTTGATGCAGTATCAGTTACAGTACATGGGTGTAGCAGTACAAGCAAGTAGGCAGCCGGCTCACAGCAGTTGCCCATGACCAATAGCCTGAGGGTTTTTGGGTGTGGTGCCTGATAAGCCCAGGGCTTGCTTACAAGCAGCCAATAGAAGCATCGCACTACTTGAGGGTGATGCTGTGTACTATTTGGATACTCGCCAGGATACAGAGAAATCCTGCTATAAAAACCCATGTCTTGAGCTAGCAAATCAGTTCGTCCAGGAGTTCTGTAGTCTCCAAAGATCTCCAGCCAGTCAACATTATGCAGTCAAATAATCTTAACTCTGCTGATGAGAAGGTGCCAACTCTACAGTAAGTATCTCTCTCTCTAGATCAGCTTTTGTATAATATAATTCTATTAGAAGTATTATATATGTTAAAGCTTTAATGATTAAAGAGTTACTATTAAGTAATGAGTAATATGTCTAATATATCACAGAGAGTAATAAAAGATATTTGTGAATAATATTGCTGGTCTGAGACTCACATTCTTTACTCTAACTATAAACTCCTGAAGTTAGCGACTTGTGGCTCCACTCGTCACGACAAATCCTCCAACAAATAAATTAGGTGAACAGGTTGGTTTTAATTGAAACTCCAACAATTAAACTCACCTGAGTGCTAACCTGTTTCAATTTATAACATTTTCCACACAAAAATTAATACAATCTAAGCTGATATGTGACTCATGGTTATCAAGGAGAAGAACAATAGGATGATCCTTAGAACATTTGACTGTCTCCACAAAATGTTCCATGAATTTTAGAAAATTATATTCGGTCATCCAACCTAAAGAATATGCTGCACCGATACA
>NW_013666604.1:15368-34102 GCF_000517525.1 Limulus polyphemus | reverse complement strand
GTCACAATTGTACCTCTTTCACCTGAGGTTATCGCCCCCACTTGCTTTACACCTTTTTGATGAACTTTGGGGCATGTTGTTACATGGTGTAACAACATGCCCTATATCGACATGGGGTATAACAATGTCTCCATACTAATTCATCGTCAAACAACATAACTCAATGTTATCGTATATTAAGAGGTATTAACTATCGAAGTCTACAACCAATAAGAACAGTATCAAAACACAGTATATAAAGAGTAAACAGATATTTCCTAGACATTTTTTTTAGTTTAGGTATGCAAAAACAGAAAATGTACATTCCTTTTTTATTTCGTGACTGATCTTATTCATGCCGCCATTAAAACAAAGCTTGCGCAACACGTGTTCGATGGTCCATGAACTATCGTCGTCTATTAATCTCAAGAAGAGCTAGAGGCACTGTATCAACTTGCCCCTGTAACAACTAGCCCCGGTCTCCCCTACTTTATACTAATAAGTTTATTTATTATATTGGTGTCGTGCAGTTAGCATAATTTGTAAAGTAGGCCTACAACAAGCTGCAACAATATATAAGTGTTCCAATTTGTAGAAACATCAAAGAAGAAATACGCTGATTTCTTATTGTTTACATAGACTGGCCATTATTTTTACTATATAATTTAAAAGAGCCCACCAATGGAAGAACAACACGAAAACAATGATGTTGGAAGTAGGGTTATTTGGATAAATCTAAAATAGAACTTTAAAAACATGTTTGATGTTGAACTTTAATTGTGAAGAATGTAACCACGAGATCAAAGACTGAGAGTGAAGTATTACTTGAGATGGGAAAATTATCAAAACAAGATCTTGAGGAATATCAGACAAAAAATGTAAAGACCAAGAAGAAAGGGACACTGACAGAAAATTAAGAGAAGACCAGAAAGAGCGAGGTAAAAAATGAAAAGAAAACAAAACTAAATTTACAGAAATTAAAAGAAGATCAAGAGACAAGAATTTAAGAGAGAAATTACGAGACAGGAGTATACTATTTAAAGAAGTGTGAAAATCAAAATTAAACTGATTGAAGACAAGGTCAATGAAAAACTATTGGAGATGTACAAAAAATTACAATAAGATCGAAAAAATATGGAAAGGCTGTAATAACAAAATTGGAGAAGTACAAAAGGACACTGAAAAAGTCAAAAGTGAGGTAAAAAAAGATCATTCGTGATAGCATAAAACAACTAGAAAATGAGTTATTGAATATAAAAATTATACCAGCCACATCTCTTTTTGAGTTCCAGCCTAAAACTCCATGTACTACAAAATATTGAAGTCACTTGTTTTAAACTAATATATTCAAAACAAGTCAAATGTATGTACAAAAAAATCTTTACACTATAGGTTATCACTATTATATAATAGCTTTAAATAATTGTCTATTTTTCGTCAAAGTCCTCACGGGCGGGTTCAATTAATTTAGAACACTATTTGATAAGACAACTTATTACTCCCTATCTCTACTATTACAATACAAACTTTAAAACTCACTTTAAAATTCGCCCATTATGATTAAATTTACACGCAGGCTAACTTCACTTTTTCTTTCACTTTCACTAATTTACTTTCCTTTCACTTTTTGAAATTAATAACTTACTTACTTCTGTATCTGCACTTATTTATAACATGTGACAGAAAAATCTAGAAATATGTAGCCCTCTAGTAACAGCAATATTATATATAACAAGAAAAACCTAGAAGCTTCGAGTAAAATGACGTCAACAATATTACAAAAGACTAGTACAACAATTAAATTATATACATAACTTACAACTGGTACAGAGTTACATAATGAAACTTGTCATAACTATAGTTTATAATATAATTAACTTTTAAACAATCTTGTTATGAAAACTAGATAATCACTAAATAATAACTTTTAAGCTGAACAGTTTTGTATATCCAACATTTTGTCTATACGTATTACTACTGTTACGACAGCGGAAGTCACGTGACTCTGGTAACACGTAATGAGTTCTGGAAAGATCTGGGAACATCACGAATAATCCAGTATTTACTAGGCGCCCTCTATTCTTTTATATAAGTACGCCAGACAATTAATCGGAATTGAATAATTACAGAAAGAGAGATATAGAGACAGATAATCGAGTCAAGCCGTAAGTAAAGCGCGTGAATCGTTGTGAATTCTAGCGTGTGTTTAAGTTAAAGTAACTGTGGGAATTAAATGTATTGCAAAGTTGCAAAAAGAGGGCGTCTGGAACAAACTAGAGTTGCCAGGAAAATTCATGATCCTTCGAAAAACTCCAGCGCGCATGCTCCCAGAATTGCGTGACTTCCGTGTTGTTGTTATTTAGTTGTTTTTAGCGCAAAGCCACATAATGAGATAAATGTGCTCAGTTTATCACGGGAATCGAACCTCAGATTTGATGTTGGCGATATGAATCCGTAAAGTAACCGCTGACCAATTGGAGGAATCGAGAATAAGCAACCAACTTTCACGTTCAGCTGGTACATTAAACAAAATGGTATTAAAATATATAAACGACAAAATAAATTTAGAAATATTAAATTCTCGCTATAGTTTGGAATGAATATTTATTATTCGACTAGTCTGTGCTACTACATGAACAAACATAAAATGCACTTTTTCATTGGTGATAAAGTATTTTAAATATTCCTAACAATAAGAAAATATGCAATACACATGTAAATATAATTTTTTTGCAAAGAAAATACACACGTACTAGGTGTTTCACCTCCATAAACAATTTTACGAACGTTACTAAAACTTTGAAAGGAACGGTATTTTATTTTAAAAAATGCAAAAACGTTTGACTTCATATATTATTCTTATTTTTATTCCTTAAAAGTATTATTCTCTAAAATTAAAAAGGATAACAAAATTATAAAAAAAGTACAAACAATTCAGTTGTAAGCCTAATAAACATGTAAAATTTACAAATCACAGTAGATTCAACATTTTGTCTCAAAGTCAAAGAGTAAATGACAATTAACCACATGTGTTAAAGTTAAACCTTAAAAGGATGATTTATTTTTCGAGAAAGTAAAGGTAATACTTTTTTTGATATACCTTATTGCGTTAATAAGTCTATAAAATATGAAAGTACTAACTATCAAGGTTTATCCTTCCGGAAATCATCACACTTGAGCCTACTATAGTTCGATTGTAATTTGTAGTTTGCACTATTGTCGGCGAGGGATAAAAAAACTGATAACTAGACTATAATTAAACGCACGCAGCTTAACAGTGATAATATAAAGTCTACTAATAACGATAAACCTAATTATATATGTAAAATATGATAGTAGTTTAGTAATTATTATTAACATAACATGGCATTTGGTCCTTTTGAAGTTCAAAGCTGCTCATGCACTGGAAGAGTAAAAATAAGTCAATCATTTATTAGAAAATAGAACTGAACTGGAGCTTAGTAATAGTAATACTGATAGTATGTCTTTTCTTAATCTTAAACTTGTGTCTTCTCATCCTCCTATCTTCAGATCATAGCAGAAAGAAGTAAGAGAGGTTTACAATATTGATCACCTGGATAATTTTCAATAAGATATAACTTTTCTTTCCTTAAAGAAAATAAGAGATAATATCCTTTCTTAAATGAGGAGACCAAAGCTCTTGAGCTGTTCATTCAAGTGACAAAGAGGTCCGCATGCTTGTTACACTTGTTCTTGGGGAAAGGGTGTTTTTATGGGTAAAATTGAGGTGTAAAATGCTCTAAAAAATACTTAAGAAGGGAATGGTGAATCATTACCTTCAATTGAAAAATGTTTCACCATTTTCTGAATATAGAAGTAACCATTTACCCAGCTAAGAAGTTCATAATGTGTATATGATATTGTTCAAAATTAAGTGCCCCATTGTAGTTGCTACAAGTCTTAAATAAAACGAAAAAATGCTAAAATTCTTTTCTTCGGTCACATTATTAAGTTGGTTACCATTTATATTAAACATATGATTCAAATTATAACCTAAAACTTTACCTTATACTTACTATAACTAAAGATCGCGTGCCAAATATTTGTCCAACTGACCAGTTTTAACATAGTACAGCCCTATATACAGCATTACAAAATTGAAACATACCTTATATATAAATCATAATCCTTTAACAAACAGTCATATTCTTACTTACTATACTTACATATTATACTTACTATAACTAAAGATCGCGTGCCAAATATTTGTCCAACTGACCAGTTTTAACATAGTACAGCCCTATATACAGCATTACAAAATTGAAACATACCTTATATATAAATCATAATCCTTTAACAAACAGTCATATTCGTAATTTCCATATCACACAACATTAACCATACATAAAATTAAAGATCACATTACAGTACACAAAAAAAACTACAAGAAATACTTTAGAAATAATGTGTTGAACATGTAACATCCTTTAAAGCAAAAATATAAATATACCTATACACAAATAAAAAAAAAATTAAGATGAAAAACTAGAAAAAATCAAAATATAAGAAAATCTCATAGCTACACAAATATAATTGAAAAACAACAACAATGTAAGTTGAATATTTACAAACTACACACGTATCTATTTAGTCAGAATGAGGTCCAGTTTCCTCTCACCTTTATTTCAGTTCTGACGAAAGGTCCTCTAAAGCGGCTGTCTGTTTGCAGTTGTTGGCTGTTGCCATGCCTCTCATATCTGTTATAGTCAAGGACTTTTGGGTCTCTTCTAATACCATTTTTAGCTGATGGACCTTTTCCTCTAACTGGGAGTATAGCATGGAATGCTGCTGGAGTCTGCCCTCTTCCCAGTGGTACGAGGTCCAGGCCTCAGTCCATTTTGTGACAGTCTCTTGTCATTGTTGCTTTAGAGCCAGTATTTGCATGATTTTCAGGATCACAGTGGTAGCAGTCAGTGAACTTGTAGGCATCTTAAATCTCAGCTGTTGCTGAGATTGTTTTTGTGGCATTTTTGATGGAAGTTGCTCCTCTCTCGATGTTTCAACTTTGTTGGAGTGGCAATCTGCTTATTTCCTGTATTCTGTTATTAAGGTGCAGTATTGTTAAGCTGCTCTAACCAAAGCTGCCCAGTCTAGAGAGACTTGAGTGGCAACTCAAAAACCAACTTGATGAGGACCTGAACATTTGATGTGTCAGCCAGCAACACATCTTTATTTAGGTTCTCTACTGGTTTGAGAGTTAAGCATCCTTGGGTGAGTCAAAAAGTCCAGCTCCTTGCCAGACAAGAGATCTCATCATCGGATTGGTTCTTCACTTAACTTGACCCACAAAAATTCACTAGAATAAAAAAGTAGGCTCTGGCATGCCAAAAACAAGGTAATCATTATAACCCAGAACTTGACCTTAAATACCAAAGGCCCGGATTGAAAGTGTTAGCTGAGCGAGATATAAAAGATCAACAGGTCAGCAAAGTGAATAGGTTGCTGGATTTCATAACTTGATGGGTACAACCATTACTTGCCTCTGGAGCTATCTTGGTTAAAAGTAAGAATAATAACACGGGTACATACACACTACAGCAATCCCTAGTAAGTTCAGGCTAAATATTAATAGTATGAAAAGAAGAAATGTACAGTAGATTACTATACCACAGCATCATCAATAATAAACTTATTAGTTTAGATATTTGAAAATAACTTACATATAGCCCATTCACACCTCTTAATTTTAACACCAGAATCCAATAACTTTTATTTCCTGAATTTTATTTCAGTTAAATGAATGAAACTTTTTTTGTCTTTGAACCTATCTAAGCCAATCAGAATCTTTCATATGATAGTGTTAAAACTTAAGGTTAACTATTTTATATTCTTTCCAGCCATAATCTTTAGTAAACTGATGGTGATCTTGTAATAAAAAATTGTACAAATAAAGCCTTTTTCCACAGATTTTCCCTCTCCCCAACAAGCATGTTATAAATTGCTTTATTCTAATAACATTACTTAATTTCTCAATACTAAAACTGATTTTTTTCTATTCATTAAGCTTATATAGATAATTTGAATAAAAAACATTAATTTTATAAGCTACTTGGTTGAAAAGCAAGTTTTGATGATACCACCACCAATGCTTATGTCAACAGCATTTATACAGATAAAACTACATAAACCTAAAACATAGTCTCTCAATGATCAAGAAATGAACTCTTCTTTCAAATCTTCGAATAACCTTAATAATTACAAACAGACAATTCGGTTACATGCTACTAACAGCGTATATCTGTATTGTTATTTTAGTAGTGTGGGCATGCAGGGGTGAAATTCTGATGGTGCTCACTGGTACTGAGTACCGGAACTTATTTGAGCTGCTTTATCGTTTTTTTATGTTTACACTTAGATTTTCTTTTTGAGAATTTCACTCTTGCATGTATGTAAGCATTTATCTTTTCTATGTGTTTAGCATTGAAAGTAGACATGTAACCTTAAAAGAAACAAGACTAGAAAAATAGTGTTAAAAGTTTAAAAAATAATAATAAAGGAATTTCATTGTAATACTACCAGTCAATGAGTGAATTTTATCAAAATCATTTTAACTTATGCAGCAGTTAATGAAAAAACTGACATTGAATTCCTTTTTTGAGAGTATCTAACATTGAAGTAATTTTGATCATACTCAAATTAAAAAGGATGGTAAATATACCTGAATTTGTACTAGATTTTATGTTTAAACTCATATATTCAAACTGTATTTTATTCAGTTAGTTCTCTAGAAGAATGGAAATAATGACAGAAAGAAGACTGAAAGATGGAAAAGTATTCTCATGTGAAGCAGATTGGTAAAGGAAGTTATGGAGAAGTTTGGCTTGTTAGGCATTGCACATCCTCCAAACAGGTAATTTTTAATAAAATCTGTCTCACAAATTAAATATATATTTATATATTTTGTGTGCGTATGGATTTATAACTGGAAAAGTTTTGTAAATTTGTGTTATTTTCAGGTAATATATGTGTTTGATATATATATATATATAATAATATTCTTATTAAATTAAATTACTTTATCTATTTCTGAGGAACTGAGTAATGTGTAGTGATAGTTTAAAAGTATATTAAATACTGCTACTTGTAATATACATAAAACGTTATACAAATGAAGTTAACATCTGGTAAGTTTGTAATAAATATTTCATAAAAGTGAACTGTTGTACACTATAGCTTACCAATATCCAAGGTTTTGTTTGCTGTTGTAAAAGAATGATAATTCTCTTCTTAAAGGGAATATTACATAATGAATGGTATTATGTATTGTAAAGATGCACTGTATATGCATTTGTTATTATTTTTTACAAGAGACTACTGCAGTATTTTATACTTTTTTTTTCACACTAATGACTGTAGTGATGTCTGTTTTCACATTTTTATTATTATTTTACTAGAGATTGCTCTAATATGTATGTACTTAGGGAATGTTTTGCAAAAGATGTGTCAGGTGAATGCATCAACTTTCTTATGACAAAAAAGAATCAATGCCTACATAATAGTAAACAAAAAAGTAAGAAAATGATGTAATACCTGGCCTACCTATTATATTATTACAAGGCTAAACATAGTAATAAGTAAACAACTAGCTGTGTGTAATATGTAGCTCTCCTAAACAATTTTACCACCAATCTTTATATATTTTCCTCTGGCCCTACTCATGTGTTCTTATATTTATTTAAATTATCCCTATAACAGACATCTAGAGGAGTATTGCAGGAAGTAACAAATAACATTGTCTTATCTAGAAGCTGAAAAAGAAAGAAGATAAGTGGTTAGAAATATGATATTTTTATCAACTCAATACTGTGTGTGCACAAATACAGGAAGCAGAATATGACAAAGAAAGTAAATATAAAAACTAAACTAATGTTGTAATTTTAAGCTTAGCAGATAATAACTATGTACAACAACAATCAAAACTAACAGTTCATAAAACCAATTTGTTTTCAGTACATTAAAACTGTTTACTTTTACCACAAACATCCCAAGGAATCAAAGTGTAGATGTGAATGACAACAACCAAAACTAACCTGTGGGTCTGTGTGTGTGTGACTGCCATAACTCCAAGTGGAAAGAACCTAGAAACCTGAAATTTTGCAAACATACTAAGTGGACCCAGAGGGTGTGTATCTGGGTATTACTTATCTTATTGACATGTGTGCACATCTTTTTAATGAGGCAAGCTAGCAAAAAACCGTATAAAAAAAAGAATATGTGAGTGCCATAGCTCCAAGGGGAAAGAACCTAGACACCTGAAATGTTATACCCATACTAGGTGGACCCTGATTGTGTACACCTTTGTATTATTATCTTATCCATATGCATTTGCACGTCACATCTTTTTAATGAGGCAAGATAGCGAAAATCACATAGAAAATAAGTGGTTCCTTATATTACAAATGGAAATCACATAGAGATAGACAGGCACTCACATGCATGGTGTACACTTGGGTATTATTACTTATCCACGTGCATGCACGTGTGCATCTTTTTAATGAGGCTAGATAGCAAAAAACCACATAGAAAAGAATGTAACTGCCATAGTTCCAAGAGGAAAGAACCTAGAAACCTGGAATTTTGCACATATACTAAGTGGACCCTGAGGGTGTGCACCTAGGTATTATTGCTTATCCACATGCTTGTGCAATTGTATCTTTTTGTGAGAGAAGCTAGTGAAAAACCACATAGAAAAGAGTATGTGACCACCATAGCTCCAAGAGTAAAGAACCTAGAAACCTGACATTTTGCACCCATACTAAGTGGACCCTGGGGGTATGCACCTGGATATTACTACTTATCAATGTGCATGCACACATGCAAGTGTGCATCTTTTTATGCGAAAAACTGCATAGAAAAGAATTGTGTCTGCCATGGAATGTTAGAGTGTTTTAACTATTATGGAATGTTATAGTGTTTTTCTTTAACTATTATAGTATATTATATTGGTTTTTTAAACTATTATGGGGTGTTATAGAGTAGTTTTAACTCTTATAGGATACCATAGATTGGTTTTAACTATAAAAGGATGTTATAGAGTGTTTAACTATTATGGTGTTTGTTACAAGTAAAAACACGTCTTTTAACCTATAACACTCATGGAATATCTTCAACCTGATACACACGCGTGTTTTCACCTGTAGCACTCACTTGAGAGTATACAATTAGCATGTTACTCAGTTAGCCTGATAACAGTCCTAAGAACAGGATCGAAGGCATTGAAATAATGAAAAAAGGGGGGTTTATTGTGTGGAAAGTTTTCATTTTTAGGTGTTTAAATATTGGATATGTAATTCAGTTTGTAACTTTCTTTTCTATATATTACTACTTATCTACATGTGTGTTCACATGCATGTTCACATCTTTTTATGCAAAAAAACACACAAAAGAAATGTGACTGCCATGGAATGTTTTTAACTATCATGGAATGTTCTAGAGTGTTTTCTATTATGTTATAGTGGTTTTCTTTAAACTATTATGGTATGTTATAGAGTGGTTTTTGAACTATTATGGGATGTTATAGTGGTTTTTTTACCTATTATGGGATGTTATAGTGGTTTTTAATTATCACTAGCATATAGCCCATCAAAAATGACCTGGCAAGTACTACCACCCCATAGTATACCCTAACCTCATATATCATAGCTAAATAAAATAAGTAATTTTTGCTAAATCAAGCTTGACCAACAGAGTCACAGAAAATGGGATGTTATACTGTCGTGAATGTTTCACGCTCTTTTTTTTTGTTGTTGTTTGGTAATGGTCAACAATATATATTGTCGCATAGATAGCAACAAAATTATTATGGGATGTTATAGAATGTATTAACCTATTATGGGTTCTAATACAATAGCTTGTAACTATTGTACGATGTTATAGGGTAGTTTTAACTATTATGGGATGTTATAGAGTGGTTTTTAACTATTACGGGATATTACTATCGAGAACACTTTCATGCTGCTGTTTTGGTAATAATTAACAATATATATCATTGCTGGAATGTTAAAAAGTGTTTTAACTATTATGAGTTGTTATAGGGTAGTTTTAACTATTATGGGTTGTTATACAGTAGTTTTTACCTCTCATAGGATTTTATGGAGTGTTTTAACTATTATGGGACTAGCATATACCCCGTCAAAAATGGCAAGTACTACCACCTCCACACCATAGTATACCCAAACTCACATTTGATAGCTAACTGAAATAAATAAATTATGTGAAATCAAGCTTGACCAACAAAAAAGCAGAAAAGAGCAGTCAAGGCAGTCAAAAGTCAGTAAATTTTTTTTAATGAGGCAAGCTAAGGAGAAAACACAAAGAAAAGAAGCAGTTCCTTGTATAGCAACTTCTAATATATAGACAAGCCAGTTGGTTTTGGTAATAATACGTTTCAACAGTGGCTTTTATGTCATGTTGCTTAGCAACACAAGTATATAGGTTATACTTTTTTGCTAAAATGAGTTCAGAATGCACACACTGATGTAGACATCTAGAGTATATCAACCTAATAACCTGAGCGAAGCTAGGTACTTTCACTAGTGATTGATAAAACCACCTTGTTTTGAGTACATTAAACTGTTTACTTTTACCACAAACAACATCCCAACAATGCAAAGTGTAGATGTGAATGACAACAACCAAAACTAATGTCTGATAAAACCACCTTGTTTTGAGTACACTAAAACTTTTTTACTTTTACTCCAAACAATATCCCAAGGACTCAAACAATGGTGTAAGAAAGAAAAATAAGTTTGAAATTCTGTGCTATGGGAAAAAAATAACAACATGAAATTTATACAAAAATACTGTGAAGCAGTATGCAATAAATTATCTGCTATGGCTTATAAGCCAAAATTAGAATAATAGTGAAAGAATATAAACAACTATCTTATTTTTAGAGTTTATAATATGTGGACTGTAATTGCAAGTTAGTTCTCATCAAAGTTAGGTTTTGTGGATGGATCAAGTACTAAACTTGCTCATGTGAATAACAAAGGTGAAAATGTTGCTGATCAATAAATATATAAACATTTGGTTATGTTCTGTGAACACATTTGAAAGAAAAGTTCTAGGCCCGAAGCCTCTTTTTCCAGGATCATTGGAGTTACTCAAATTATTTTTTTTTTCTTTTGTTTAAATGTCATGAACGTTATATTTCACTCATAGTCCATTTATACATAATCAGTCATGGAACATTTTTTTTATGATATTGTTCTATTGATTGTAAAGTACAATGTAGATGTAAATTTATGTGTCATGCATTTGTTTCTTTACTTTAATAAAATGAATAATATATCATTAAAATATTCAATATCAGTTTATTGATCTTGTTCAGTGAAATTCGTTTAGTATATTTAAACTTGTAATTTATCACATGGTTAAAAGACTAGCATGACTAAAGTGAATGAAGAATATAACTTTGTTAGCATTTGCTTCCAGATCACAAAGTTGTGGGCTCCAGAGGTTTCAGTGCTTGTCACAGCATCCACCAGAAATTCAGTAAGAGGCATGGTTTGACAAACATAACACATGGAAAAAAACAAATTTATAGTTAATTTAACATTAAAGAACAGATTTACATCTTATTCAACATCAAAGAATACAGTTATGCTATTATAAATTAGAAACCTAAGAAAATGTAAAAAAACTAGTAAATTTACACTATTGAACAAAGAAGTAGCCCAAGAGTTAGCAGTGGGTACTGCTAACCAGTTGCCTTTCCTTTAGTTAGCAGTTCAATATTAGTGGCAGATAATCATAGTAGCTTTGCCATAACTTAAAGAAATAAATATAATGCTCCCACAGATGAAAGGGCAAGCAAGTTTGCTGGCAACACCAGTCAAACCTGAGACTCTTGAATCACAAATCCACTCCAAAGTCACCGGGCTTTGCTGGCTCAAAGCTGATTTTGATAACTTCAGTATGCAAATCATAGATAGTTCATTGTGTTACTTTTTGCATAAGAACAAACAATGTAATAGCAATGTTTTGATTACTTGGATGGTTGAAATAATGTTGTATCACTTTTGATACTGTAGTAGATAACAGTTTAATTCCATTATTCAGTTGTTTCTATCTGAAGATGTTATGTAAACATAGATAACAGTTTCATTCCATTATTCAGTTGTTTCTATCTGAAGATGTTATGTAAACAAAGATAACAGTTTCATTCCATTATTCAGTTGTTTCTATCTGAAGATGTTATGTAAACATAGATAACAGTTTCATTCCATTATTCAGTTGTTTCTACCTGAAGATGTTATGTAAACACAGTGAAATATAGTGTTTTTTCAAATAATCAAAAATGGTAATAATTGGAAATTGTAATTTTGATTAATGAATTATCTTCATGATATTAATTAATTTAACCCTAATTTTTCTTACTGGATACTTGAAATAATCAGAAACACATGTTAAATATACTTACATGACGTTAACTGATTTAACCCTAATTTTGATTGATGTGGCATTAAATGATGTAATCAATGCTTATAGGTATGGTTACATTGATTAATTGAATTGATTGCTAAATGTAATATTGTGATGTCCTTAGAAAATTCTAAATTTTTATAACAAAGCTGGGAAAATTATTTCTTTAAAATTTTGTAATGTTTATACAATGTACGTTGGTTTGTGTGGTTTTTGAGTCAGTTATTTATACTAAGTTAGCATTCATGAAAGATTTGGTCAGTATTAATTCTTTTGTCCATTTCACTGTTAAACTGTGTGTGAACTATAACAAAAAACTAGGATTTTCAGATGTATTATTTGTGTGAGTGAGTATTGGAGTACAAAATTATATGACTCATTGCTATGCTACATGTTAGCAATATTATTATCTGTACCAACATGAGTTTGGTTGATATCTGGTCATGCATCAGTGGAAAAGAAAATAAGGATAAAATGAAAGAGCATGGGTAATGTCTTTACTTAAACATACGTAGAGGATGTTGCTGACTACTGGTCATTAAAATTGAGGGATGTATACATATGTTTTTTGTGGTTATTTTCACTTTACAATATATTAATGTCTCTAAACTAGTGTTGTTGTTTTTTAAGTTTTGGATAATCTTTTTGTTTCACTAAAATGTATTATATAATTTGAAATATCATAGAAAAGTTTCATTAAAATCTTGTGAATTACCTGAGATGCCATATTGAGTATAAAGCATATAAGAAGTACTCAAGATGCCATGTTGAATATAAAGCATATAGGAAATACTTGAGATATGATATTGAATATAAAGATTATAATTATTATTGAATATAATGTATACCTTGTTACCTGCACGGTGCTTTCACTTTTGTATCTATTCACTGTCTTTTCAAGCACCTTCATATGATGAAAGATACAAAATTTAACTATTTACCATCAAACTGCTGTTGTGTTTTATGTATAACTTGGTTTTTTCATGTGTTTCATTATTATTGTTATAGTGTGTGTTGAAACAAATCAATATTCAACATGCCTCTAAGAGAGAGAGATGTGCAGCTCTTCTGGAAGTTCAACTTCTGGCCACTTTGAAACATCCTAATATTGTATCCTACCTTAACTCCTTCCAGTCACCGGATGGGATCTTGAACATCATCATGGGCTACTGTGAGGGAGGGGACTTGTACAGTCTTATTCGCAAAAGAAAAGGATCACTATTTGATGAGTCCCAGGTTGCACAGTGGTCTATTCAAATCTGCATGGCTTTACAGGTAGTTAGACAAGTAACACTTCTAAATCAAGAGAAGATTATTGAAAAACTATTCCAACCCCTCTGCAAATCTTGATGATTTCTTTTTCTTTAAACCTAATTACAACAGATGTTGAAGCAAACATTTTAATCAGGTTCGGGAGTTTTAACATATATTTGTGAACTGTTATTAAATTATACAAGTCCTCTTATTTATGTTTTTCTATCATTAGCATAAGATAAAAGTGTTCTTTTTCCATCCAAGAGTCTTAATATTGGTCTAAAACACTATTGAAATGCCAGGAGAAGTTCATACTTTAATTACAGATGTCTTTATCAAGGATCAGAATTACCATAGAAGAAATACTTAGACATAGTTTTATTTAACTAGATAAAATACCATCATACTTTGCACAGATGTTTTATGGAATTATTTAGGTCCTGTATGCACTTTTTACTAGTTAGTTCTTTATTTCTGCCATATTGCTTAAAAATGTAAGAAGTATTGTACTTTATAAACACAGTTCTTTAGATAATTTTTGCCATGATCACTATGGTAATGATCAAATTTTGCCTCTATCAGTATCTGTCAAAGGTGGTCACTAGATCAGTATTATGGACAAGCATCTGTATGCTAGTTTATGTAGTGATTGAATCATTTATAAGAGTTTGAATGCATCAGTATTACCATAGTGTATTTGGTGTCACGAAAGTGCTACAAAAACACATGCACACAATTTAACATTTATATATTTGTGATTTTTTAATTCTGTGTTTATATGGTTTTGAAAGCCTCGCCATTTTTCTTAGTACTTTCCCACATTTTAATTGCATGACTGGGATCATACATTGAAGTTTCTCAGTCTAACATTACAATTCTCATTAAATGTTATCTTTACAGCCTTTATAGAGCATCTGAATTTTGTCTTGAGCCTGTTTTGTACAGAAAAGAATCTTTCATAATTAGCATTTGTTACAGAAACGCATAAAGCTATGTTAATATTAAGTTCATCTAAGATTGGTGCTCTACCTTTTCTGGATACCTATGTTTTCAACAAACAAGGACATTTTGATGTTGTTTGTTACCAGAAACCCAACTACACTGAACTGTACACTCATTTAACAGTTTTGTTCCACTCCACTTCAAAGAAAGCTTTGTGAAATGTCTCGCATCTCGTGATAACTGTATTACCAGTTCTATGGAATTTTTACAGCAAGAGTTACTCAGACTAAAATCTAAAATCTGTTTTAAAACCTAACTCGTTCCCAAACTACTTTATTGATTCTACCATCAATAAAGCTGTTCAACAACTACCACTACCCAGGTCACTAAACCAAGACATCCCAAAGCTACAAGTAATGATCTCTCTACTGTACAGTGGCTCACACTCATGAATTTTGATGAAGAATTTAAGCACCATAATCAAAAAAGTCAATTCACAAGTGTACTTAAAATTTTTATTTAGACCTTTATTGAGAATTCAGAATTTTTTCACATTTAAAGATTGTGTCCAGTTTTCTCAACAGTCACATGTAATTTATTAATTCTGATGCCCATTGTTTGTGGGCACTTACTTCAGATTGACTGGTAGGAGATTGGGAGGTTGTTTAAAGGAACGCACTAATCCTACTTTCAAGAACAGTTCAAACAATTTTGGCATGCATTAAGTGAATGTGATGTGGTCCCAACCCCCGGTATGTTCAAAGTAATCGGTAAAGCTAAATACAAAACTATGCTACATTTGAAGGCAATGCTTCCGATCCTTCAAATGAAGCCTGGATTAAACAACCAGCTACTGAACTTTTACTCAGAATGTAGATAGTTGAACTTTATTTAAACGTTCCTATTCAAATGTGTAATGTTGGGAAGTTGATCACCATGCAGTTTAATAACCCCTTTACGTAGATGTTCAGTTTCTTAGTTTTTATTTATGCACCTTTTAATATACCTTTCCACCTAAGCCATTCATTTTGTACCATATTATTTTGTTAAGTGTGGGCATAACTTCAGTTTTAGTGTTTTTCCCAGCATCGTGTGAAATTCCAATATAATATCTTGCCTCCTTTCACATAATGGCTTTCCACGATTTGTGTTGCCCTCTATATGCACACTTTTCCTTTACCACTAGCCTTGAGGCTCACACCTAACATCATGTGTTTAAACATGGTATAATTATTTTGAAGCATGTGACAACCTATGCCAATAGGAGTGCAACACACCTAGCACAGCTGACTCCCTCTACACTGTAGAGCACAATCATCACCCCTCAATTTGGCACTCGTGTTTAAGAATGTGTATTTTTTTCCTTGTGAACTTTACAGACATAGGCGTTTTCAGTGCAGGTATCTTCAAAAACATTGTTTCACAAGTATCAGTAACTTCTACTTTGCCTGGTGTGAAACAACACATCTTTGCTAACCTACCAAATACATTTGGTTTGTCTGATAGAAGAGGTGATGACTTTTATGTGGTGGGTCTCTGTCTGCAGTCATTCTACAAAAAAAATTGTGTTATTGATTTTATATTTAATTTTTCAGTTTGTTTTATTTTACTGTACAGTTAGTGTTAGAGTAGAGAAAATATGAGATAAAATATAAAGTTTAAAATTTTAAAAATTTGATGTTGAATAAGCTAAAGATGAGTTATTTTATTTAGTGAAAATATTTTATCAGTAATTCTGCTCTGTGTATAACAGACTTTTGTTCAGCTAAAGCTAGGGAATTCAGAGCTATAGTATGTGTAGTTTAGATGATTACAAGGTCAGTCAAATTGAACACATTTTAAAATAGTAGTCACTGGATGTTTTTTTTTGTTGAATGATACTTTTTGAATTTAAGCATGTCTTTTTAGATGTTTAAAATGCCTTTTTGTGTTGAAATATGCTTAGATATATTTGTTTCCATATTATGTTTGTACATCTTTGTATTTTGAGAGGTTTTGTTGTATACAGTAAAAAACAATCTGTTTTTGTTTTCTAGTATCTTCACGATCACAAAATTCTTCACCGAGATTTGAAGACACAGAACATCTTTCTGACAAAAAATAAAGTGATAAAAGTGGGAGACCTCGGAATTGCCAGAGTACTTGATGGTACACTAGATATGGCAACCACTTTAATTGGGACACCTTACTATATGAGTCCTGAGTTGTTTTCTAATAAACCATATAATCACAAGGTCTGTGGAACCAATAATTTGAGTATTTTTTTAAGCAAATTATATTCCTATTTTTACTTTTACTGCTTCTAGTGATACTACATGTAACATTAATACACCAGTGTTATATTTTCACAGCATAACTGCTTTCATTTAATGTTAACATGGTATTATTTAACTAGGCACATTTATGTAATGTTACTACAGTATTAGTGCATCATTGTTTAACTAGATACATTGATATAATGTTACCACAATACAGACACATCATTGTTCAACTAGTTACCTTGATGTAATGTTACCACAGTATTGACACATCATTATTTAACTAGATACTTTGATATAAAGTTACCACAATATTGACACATCATTGTTTAACTAGATACATTGATGTAATGTTACCACAGTATTGACACATCATTATTTAACTAGATACTTTGATATAATGTTACTACAGTATTAATGCACCATTGTTTAACTAGTTACATTGATATAAAGTTACTACAGTATTGACACATCATTGTTTAACTAGTTGCCTTGATAAAGTTACCACAGTATTGACACACCATTGTTTAACTAGTTACCTTGATAAAGTTGCCATAATATTGACACATCATTGTTTAACTAGATACATTGATATAAATTTACCACAGTGTTGACACATCATTGTTTAACTAGTTACCTTGATAAAGTTACCACAGTATTGACACACCATTGTTTAACTAGATACATTGATGTAATGTTACCACAGTATTGACACATCATTGTTTAACTAGTTACCTTGATAAAGTTACCACAGTATTGACACACCATTGTTTAACTAGATACATTGATGTAATGTTACCACAGTGTTGACACATCATTGTTTAACTAGTTACCTTGATAAAGTTGCCATAATATTGACACATCATTGTTTAACTAGATACATTGATATAAATTTACCACAGTGTTGACACATTATTGTTTAACTAGTTACCTTGATAAAGTTACCACAATATTGAAATATCATTGTTTAACTAATAACATTGATATAAAGTTACTACAGTATTAATGCACCATTGTTTAACTAGTTACATTGATATAAAGTTACTACAGTATTGACACATCATTGTTTAACTAGTTACCTTGATAAAGTTACCACAGTGTTGACACATCATTGTTTAACTAGATACATTGATATAATGTTACCACAGTATTGACACACCATTGTTTAACTAGATACATTGATGTAATGTTACCATAGTGTTGACACATCATTGTTTAACTAGTTACCTTGATAAAGTTACCACAATATTGACACATCATTGTTTAACTAGATACATTGATATAATGTTACCACAGTATTGACACATCATTGTTTAACTAGTTACCTTGATAAAGTTACCACAATATTGACACATCATTGTTTAACTAGATACATTGATATAATGTTACCACAGTATTGACACACCATTGTTTAACTAGATACATTGATGTAATGTTACCACAGTTTTGACACATCATTGTTTAACTAGTTACCTTGATAAAGTTACCACAATATTGACACATCATTGTTTAACTAGATACATTGATATAATGTTACCACAATATTAACACATCATTGGTTAACTAAATATTTTAATATAAAGATACCACAATATTGACACATCATTGTTTGATTATATACCTTGATATAATTTTACCACAATATTGACACACCATTGTTAATGTTACTATTAATTCACCATTGTTTAACTAGGTACAGTGGTATAAAGTTATCACAGTATTTCTTAGGTTGGTTTTGGTGTGGTATTTTGGAAGGAAATAACTCAACATTACTTATAGTATTTTGGCACTTGTGTATAAAGTAAAAATCATAAATAAATATTCAACGTTAAACTGGTACACAATTAAAATTGT
>NW_013666604.1:3491-14391 GCF_000517525.1 Limulus polyphemus | reverse complement strand
GGTACACAATTAAAATTGTGTACCAGTTTAACGTTGAATATTATTTATGATTTTAACTCAATATTACATTTACCTTACTAAAAACATGTTCTTTTTCTGTTTCTAGTCAGATGTTTGGTCATTAGGCTGCTGTTTGTATGAAATGGCAACCCTTAGACACGCCTTTAATGCTCAAAACTTGAATTCCCTGATGTACAAAGTATTGCAAGGAAAGGTAAAGCTAAGTGAAGAAAATGGAATGAAATAAAACAATACTATCTGAATTAAAAAGTGATAAGCCATAGTATATAGTAAACGATACATGATAATAATTGTATGGGAGGTCTTGTTTGTTTGAAAACTGTTTTTTTTTGTCCTAACTTATTGTATGAAGACATATTGATAAAATCTATTTATTGGCAGTAGTAAAATTTTGTCTAAAATTAACCAAATATATTTAACTTAAAAGTTTTGATGTATATATTTATATTTTTTAATAATAACAAACAGCATATTTTATCAGTTGAAAATTGGTTTTAGTTTTCCACAAGTTTTGTAATTGTAAACTTTGAGAAACAAAAAGCCTTTAGAGTTAAGACATTGTCGTGCTCTTCATAAATATCCTGGCTAACTCGATACGCATTTGCTGAGATTGTCAAATAGCTGGTTTCATTTCTTGTTCTCACCAGCCCAGTCTGTATTTTTAATCTGCTTACTCTTCATATAGTTGCCTCCAATGCCAAAACATTACAGCCTAGAACTTCAAGCATTAATTAAATCCATGTTAAGCTGTTGTCCTGAACATAGACCTAGCATTAGGCAGATACTGGAGAATGAATATATTCATAAACATATGGAAATATTTCTGGAAGAAACTAAGAGCAGGTTTGTCAATAAGATTTGTTTTATTTTTACTTGAAAAACTTCTTCTAAAAGCATCATTACAGATTTCTTAGAATTGATGTAAAACTTAAAAGATTCTTTGGGTAATGTTCAACCAGTTTATCTAATCTCATTCAGACATTTTTATTATATTTAGTGTTTGTTGCCAGTTAGTAGCATAAGACTCTATATAATCTTACCTTTGACATCACTAACAAACATCCACCAGATTCAGTCAGCTCTGAACAACAAGTTCTACTGAAACTATAAATAACAACCTTTTTGGCCCTGACAGTGAATATGTCAATATTAACTAACTGTGAATTTTTATTGCATGTTGAGAGCTGTCTAGAGCAAGTAATAATACATTATTTGAACTTAGCTACAATTTGCCAAGTGGAGGTGGCTGAATCTGTAAGTAATAATCTCTTTGATCATTGATAGTATTTCCTAGCTAGGATTCACTTTACCTGTAGACAGTATTCTGTTTGCTAGTTAGAGTTAACTGTTGTTACAAATAATAATCTGTTTGGAAAAGGATAGTATTTCCTAGTCAGAGCTGGTTGAAGCTGTATATAACAATCTGAACCTGGAAAGAATAATCTGTTTAGACCTGGTAAATATTGAATGTCTAGGACTGGCTGAAGTTTTAGATAATAATCTGTTTGGAGTTGGATAATGTTGGCTAGTCAAAACAAACTAGATCTTTTGATAAAAATTAGTTTAATCTTTGTTAATATTTGCTCACCAAAATAAGTTGATCATCGTTAGTATTTGTTTCTCAGGGCTGACAGGAACTGTAAATTATAACTTTCTTGGATGTAGTTAATGTTTGCTAGTAGAGCTGGCTAAACCCTTTAATAATTTTTCTTTATGTGTGTGTGAGGGAGATAATTTATTTAGCATGTTAGAGACGATAGGAACTGTTGATAATAATAAATTTGGCCTGTTGATGTTTTTGATCAAAGCTAACTGGACCTGTTAAATTTTAATAGGTTGATTCATTTTCTAAACACCCCCTGATCTAACCCATGATGTAAGTGTTTAATAATATAGGTTTTATAATTGTTTTGATGCAGTCTAGTGATACAAATTAGTATTTTTTTTTCCTTTAGTGTACAGGTAATGGTAATTTAGCTGTTTATATATTTACAGTGTAATATCTACTACAAGTTAATTTTTCTGTATGTTTGTATTTCTTCAAAAGGGAAGTTTTCTTGTGCCTGATTCTCTCAAAAAAAAAAGTTTTTCTTGTGTAACTTTTATCAATAAAATTATAAGTGAATGAATTTGATATTAGCTAAATTATTAATCATGTTAGACTTTGGTAATGTTAAGTCAAAAGCTCTTGTAATTTACCTGTGGTGTGTACCTTATGTAATTTTAATTGTAAAGCCTGTCCCAGTGTTTCTTTTTTGCATAATTTGATTGAAATGTTTTTTACTATGAAATAATTGTTTTTCACATGTTGGACTAACATTATTTTCAGAATTTTCAACTAACATAATAGTTTAATGAAAATTAAAATTTCCCATCTGGATTATGAGTAATTTTTATTTTTATTTCATCTTCAGGAGCAAAGGTTCTAAAAAAATAACTAATGCTTCAGAGAGCAAGATCTGTGATGATTTTAAAAATCAGAATAGTGTGTCGCATGAAAAAGTGGGCGATGATAAAGCTTTCAGTTTTGTGAATCCAAATAAAACAGGTAAAAAAACACTGTCTATTAAGCAGTGTGAAGAAAAGTCATGTGTAGTAAAAGTGTGTAGTACTTATACCGTTGAAAGTAGTTCTCATTTGGGGTCATCCACTCAAAACCATTGTGTTGAAAAAACTAATTTAATGAAATCTTTAGCTTCCACAATGCATGAAAACAGAACAGAAACTACTAGCTTAGAAAAAGTAACCTGTGAAAATAGAACAGAAACTTGTGACTTAGAAAAAGTAACCTGTGAAAATAGAACAGAAACTTCTGGCTTAGAAAACGTAACCTGTGAAAATAGAACAGAAACTTGTGGCTTAGAAAACGAAACCTGTGAAAATAGGACAGAAACTTGTGGCTTAGAAAACGTAACCTGTGAAAATAGGACAGGAACTTGTGGCATAGAAAAAGTAACCTGTGAAAATAGAACCGAAACCTGTGGCTTAGAAAACGTAACCTGTGAAAATAGGACAGGAACTTGTGGCTTAGAAAACGTAACCTGTGAAAATAGGACAGGAACTTGTGGCTTAGAAAACGTAACCTGTGAAAATAGGACAGGAACTTGTGGCATAGAAAAAGGAACCTGTGAAAATAGAACAGAAACCTGTGGCATAGAAAAAGTGACCTGTGAAAATAGAACAGAAACTTGTGGCTTAGAAGAAGTAACCTGTGAAAATAGGACAGAAACTCATGGTTTAGGAAAAGTAACTTATGAAAGTGAAGACAAAAAATGTGAGTCAAATTTATATAAAGAGTCAGATAAAATTATAGAAAATTCAAGTGCATTTGTAAGATGTAAACAAGAAAAAGATTATGTTCATGCTGACTTAAGAGATAATGTGAACACTAGAGAATTGTGTGTAAGAAGACAGGAAACACTTAATGATCAAAGACCATTTCATCATAGAGTAAAAGCTTTAGAATTGCCAGATCGTATAGAAAAAGATTCACGTATTAAAGAAGAAACTGTCAGTATTCAACAACCTACTAAAATAAACATTAGATTAAGTGTTGAACCTCGACATAGGCGACGATGCCAAAAAGACACAAGGTCTGCAGTGATAACTAATCTGGACAGAACCTCATCTCATATAACTAATAGTGAAACAGGAAAACATAAAATCCAGGAAAACACAACTGTGAGAAAAAGTATATCTCAGAGTGCTAGTGAAGAAATTAACAACTCCAGTCAACAAAGTCCAGAAATTACCAGAACATTTGTTGTTTTCAAAGAAACTGTTTCACCGAAGGATTCTCGTAAGCTTGTTATTTCATCAACAAAACAATCACCTATGTACTGTCACAGTGAGAAAATACGTAATGCTCCAGAGTCATACAATAAAGAACTTGATATTGAAAACATGTATTCTAAAAAAGGTCAGGATATTTTTAATTTTACATCTGATATAAAATTTAGAAATTCCAACAAGGTTATTGAAAGCAGATTAGATACTTCAACTTCAGACCCTAATTTAAGTGTTGAGAATCTGTTCATGCAAGTCAAGGATTTGGCAGGTATCACACATGATCAAGAGTTTCATAGAAACCAATCTTTTGAAGATTTTGCAGAGCACACAAAAAACAAGCCTCCTTTACCCCATAGTCATGAAATCTCCTATAAAAGTCCAGGTAGAACTAGAAATGAAGGGAATGGTGTGACCCTATTGCCTCAGGTAACTTCTGCTAATGACTGTTTTTATAGGGTAAGATCAATTCTCTTTATTTATCTTGCCATATGAGAAAAGATTTTTAATGGTTTGCATATTGTTGAATTTATAATACATTTTAATTTGTTGTCCAAAGTTGAAATCTCAAAAGTTTTAAAAAATATCTTAATAACATTGAAAATAAATAAATAAAAGGAAAACATAGAAAACCTAATAACCAGACTAGGGTTAAGTTAAAAACAATATTACCCAAGCAATTAAAAAGGTTTTAGACTGTATTAATAGAATTGTATTGGTTATGGTATAGAGAAAATTATCTGGGCCTCGACCTTTGCCAACTCGACCTACCTTGCATGATAACAGCAGACCAAACCAGAATGAATTCAATGATGTATCACAGTACATCAATTATCCGAGCACATCAAATTTGCGAAGAAGACGTTCCAGAAAGGGAGAAGAAGCTTTTAAACAAATGCATGAACCATCCCATGTAATTACCAGTGATAGAGCAAATGAGGACAAAATTCCTGCTCAGTCTTTTGTAAAGGTAATGAGACTTTATGGCAATTGTTCCAGCTCAGTCTTTTGTAAAGGTAATGAGACTTTATGGCAATTGTTCCAGCTCAGTCTTTTGTAAAGGTAATGAGACTTTATGGCAATTGTTTCAGCTCAGTCTTTTGTAAAGATAATGAGACCTCTTGAGAAGAATGATCTTTTTTTTATTTTCTTCAAAATTTTTGTGTAAATTTGACAGCTGTTCTTTATGAATGTGTAATGGTAAAAAATATAGATGTGGAATGACAATTAATAAAATCAATTTTGAAATTCTCCAAGAGAAATGGAATACGTTTTTTTAAAACATAATCACTACCATTACCAAATACTTTACAAAATATTTATGTAACTTTTGATCTAGGATCTAGAGAAGGATAGATCTGTTTATTGTTTCACCTCTGCCAGAATGTTGTAACCTTAAAAGAATATATATGCATTTTTAGCTATTGGGAAAAGTAGAGATACGATACCTTATTTTATGAAAAAAACTAGCCCTGTAGATCCAATTCGGCTGCTCGACAACGAAGGCGGGAGAAACATGGAAAGCAGAAGAGTGAAGAGAAACTACTTCCTAATCTCATGTCAGATAGAAAACTGGGATCAATATCTTCAAGAAATAATATATGCCCTTCTTCAGAAGAACAGGTCTCACATTGCATTATCAATACTTTTAGGCTCTTTGTTCTGATTGGTTGATAAATGTCTTTTATAATAGAATTGTTAATTTGAAAAGAGCTTTCTGTTAACCATGCACACAAGTTTGCTTTATCTATAAAATTTAAACCGATCAATATAATGCTGTGTTCTAATCGGTTTAAAAGCTTGTGGTACTGTACATTTATTAGTTTGAGATAACTAGATTAATTGTGACTTCTGATATGATGTGTAATCTCACCTCACATTTAGCTTTCACAATTCAGTGCTACCCTCTATATGCAAACTTTTTTGTTTGCCACTAACCTTGAGGATTCCATCTAATTTCACACATTTCCATGTGATATTGTTGCATGTAAGTAAGCATGTGACACCCTCCACCAGTAGGAGTGTGATACTGCTTCCTAGCACAGCTGGCTTCCTCTATTATGATGTTTCAGTAGTCACTTCTCAATCAAACTTGTGTTAAGACGTGTCTTTTTTTTACTAGCATGATATTTCTCAACATCAATGTTTAGTTAAGTATCTACAAGAACCAACTGTTGTCGAAGAAATATTTTTTATTTTCAAACTTTTCTAACTGCACACTTTGTGGCTCTGAGTTTCCATAATGTGAATTACACAGAAAAATTTCCACACTCTTAGTGTTGAATATCTGGACTTTTTCACTCTAGACAGGCTATCACAATGGCAATGGGTGCTTCATTGTCAGTCCAGGGACGTGACAGCTGTTGTGCAGCAGGTGGTGAAGTCTTTCATGTGACCTGGGCTTTTTTCAGCCTTGACACAGATTTCTCTCCTCCTTTAATTCCTGTCCAGGATGATATAGATTTTAGGCAGTCCCTTCTTGCTGCCTAAGTTTGCAAACAATTCTTCCAGTGCAGACGTGGATCTACCTTGACATTCTGCATTTTTCCATGACTTTTTTCTTAAGTGTTTTCTTTTTTCACTCTCTCCTATTTCTTATTATTCTTTACTTTCCCTAATTCATTTGGCTTCTTCTTCAGAATATTATATTTTTCCTCCTTCCCTTGATATCCTTGAATACCCCTGTGTCCTGTCTTTCTCAAGCTCCTCCTCTTCCAGTTGCTGTCTCCTATCCTTTCAACTTCTTTCGACTCCTTCTTCTTCCATCCCATTTCTCTTTTCTCATCTGTTCTTCCACTATCCATAGGCTGTAGTGCTGACAGTCTTATTGGCTCAGGAACAGTGGGGGGCCCATTTGGCTACATTTGTGGATCTATGGATTCCTGCTCCTTTCCCTGTCTCTCATCAGCATCTCTCAAAGACAATGTCAGACCTTTTGGCCAAGGATGCTATCAAAGGGGTTTCTCACCCTTCTCTGGGATTTTATTCCCACATGTTTGTCATTCTCATACACTGGAGATTGGCATACGGTCATCATTCTGTCCCATCTCCATCAGTTTCTTGACCTTCCTTAGTTTACCGTGCTGACTTTTCTCACCCACCAATGGTGTTTTTCTCTGGGGCTTTGGATGACCAAGGTTGATTTCTCTGATGCTTATTTTCACATTCCCACCTTCCCAACATCCAGGTTTTATTTTTGGTCTGTACATTACATATAAGTTAATCAGTTCTGCATGCCTTCGATTGTCACATTTGTGGCTTATTATTAAAGTTCCACCATGTATGGAAGACTGGCTTCTTTTAGCTCCATCCCAACAGGACTCCTCCAACCATACTCTTCTCCTTCTTTGTCAAGTAGCTAGTCAAGCGAGAGATGCCTCATCTCACATCCAGTCAGTATCTGATTCATTCGGATATGTTCTTCACTTCCTGTCTCATCAGGGCACAGCCTTCTCCTTTGCATTTGTGGGCCATAGAGAATTTGGTTTTCTTCTCTTCTTGCATGAGAATTTACCTATTAGAGACTTGGATTTCCTTGGAATACCTTTTCCCCATAGATTGTGCTCATCTGCATCTTTTGCTGTAGATGTTTTACAATCATTAGAACCTCTCTTTTTCTGGAATGGTCCCTCGCTTTTTGTGTTTTTTGTGGTTTTGCTATCATCTGGGCACTTCTCACATCAATACCTTTGCCTCTTAAAACAGTGCCAAGCTTCCCCCTATTTAGTTCTCCTATTCCACATACATTGTCAGTGTTGACATATGCATTCAGTCATTAATTTCTTTGTGCTTATCCCTGTTCATCTCCTCCCTTGAATTCTCTCTATCATTTGAGACACTCCTTGTCTGGTCCTTCTCGTGGTGCCCTATTGGCTAGTCCAGTCTTGGTTTCCTCTGTTGAGTCTTCTGACTTCCTCCCCTTCTCTTACACTCTCCTGCTCCCATCTTCATCAGTTTCATTTTTTTTTTCCATCCAACCACATCATCATTCTAGCTTCACACGTGGGATTTGTCCAGTTGCTTGCCAGTACTCCTTAGAAGTTTATTCACAGAAATGGCATATTTATTGCTGCTGGTCTTGATGTTCATCTTTCTCACTTCTTATCCTTCCATTCCCCATCTATCTGTGTTCTTCACATAGCTTTTTAACCAGGGCTTTTTTATCTCAACTATTGCTGGTTACCAGGTGCCTCTCTGGACTACTTTCCAGTTTTCCCATTATGGCATGTATATTTCCCTTCCAATTGTTCTAGCCTACCTGACTGGAGCTTTAATCTTGTTCTCCATGCCCTTATCCTACCTCCTTTGAACTTTTGGTTTCCTGTTCCTTATACCATCTGTCCCTTAAAACTTATTTCCTACTCCTCATATATAGCCATCAGTGTTTTCATGTGTATGCCATCGATTCTTCTTGCACTATATTCCAACACTTCTATATCCGGTGTGCATAGGGTAATATTGCATTTACCCTTATATTTCTTTTGTACATTCGCATCTTTACTCCCATTGACATCCTGACCACTTCCTCTGTTCTAGCATGTGGATGACCCCTCATACCTTTGTGGCACACTATTTCTATCATCTGGCCATTTCTTCCTCATCAGGCTATGGACTGTCTCTGCTCACTATTCATTACACACATCATACCATCTCTGACTAGGCAAGTCTTTTTTTTTTTACCCTCTTTTTATAGAGCCCTTTAATCCTTTACAGGATCCTGCTCAATGTCCAGAGTATACTTAACCAAAATCCACACGGTGTAGGGCCATCCTGATATAGTGCTCACCCATAAAATGGGATGTTCCATAAGACCACTCGAGGTATCCTCGTACTACAAATTTTTGTAACCAAGGCCTGATCCAGACAGTACCTACTCATGAACTAGCAGGAGTAAAGCAGACAGGGGATTCCTGCCCATCCTCCATACCTAGATTAAAGCCTAGTGCTGGCCTGCTTTTAAAATTTGGGTTTATGTGGTTACCCATTACACTGTATTATGGTGATACACTCCTCCAGATTCCCACATTTTCTTTTAATGAAGCATGTGAGTCTTTGCCACTCATCCATTCCTAGCTGCTGGGGTTGTGGATCATGATGGATGCCTCTTGGGTGTGACCAGTTCCACTTTGTAAAGAATAGGGCAGTGGTGTTCACCCTCTGGCTGGCTCCCCCCCCTCCTACTGCTGGGTGATCTGGTGTATTTTTGAACAGATGAGGTGCAGTCTGTCGTGAGTATGCCCCTGTACTATTCCAAGGTAGAGAGTGTTGCACTCCATGGGTTCTTCCCAAACGTGGCTCTTCTAGGCAACATTTTGCACCAGTTCCTTCACCACTTCAACATAATATTCTAGCTAGATGTGAATGAAGGTTATGTATTATATCAAAAGTTAACATTTCCAACATTGAAATGTACTTCCGGTAGATACACTTCCCACCTTTTCTCTCCACTTCCAGTGCATCTTATTCTATTGCTTATTCTCAAAGTTATGATTGAACAACCAATATAAGGAAACTAACTGTGTTAAGAAGCGGTGTCATACTCCTGTAGGCAGAGGGTTGCTGCATGCCCATTTGCATCAATGTCATGTGGAAATACGTGAGATTAGTTTGTTTTTCCTTCTAGCTAGTTTTATTTTGTAAACAATTACTGGTAATATGGTTTTAACACCTAGGCTGTAGAAATTTGACTTTTTAGATTTAGATGCCTTTTTCTTTAGGTTAAAGAAAAGAAATATTTGGATTTTTTTTAACGTAGGTTGAGGTTACCAGAAACAAGCAAAGCCTCAAAGTAGAAGATATCAGTTGTGTGAGTAGCTGTGCTGGAGATGAAGAGAAAGGGTGAGAGCAAGTGACACTTGTACTGGGTGTCAGACATTGATGTTATGTCTAATCCTATGTCTTGATACCCATTATGATAATTATATTTGTAATATGAACAGTTATAATCATCAAATAATACAGTATCATTCCTTTAAAATATCTTTAAATTAGAGAGAACCATGAACATTTGTACATGAATGTACTTTTCCTCCTCAGTATTATTAATTTAGGAAAAACCATGTTTACCAGACTCTAAGGTAGAGAAAGAATCATGTATTTCAGACTATCCACCCTCATGAATTTAAGAGAAACCTGAATTATTTATTTGGGCATATTATGAGAACTTGTAGGTGATTCTAAAGTATGTAATAACCACACTCTCGGCTATATCCAGTGCTGACGAGGCATTTTGCCCAATATTAAGTTAGTGTTTCTGATAATTACCATTTTAGATTATCTCAACTATCCAAGTAACCGAACTATTTCTGTTATGATTTCTCATTATTTTTTATTAATTCAGGATTGTTCAGCTTAACTGATTACTATTGTGACTCATGAAAATAATAAAGTAATTGAAATTACTGTTTTGGTTATTAATTACTATTTTAATTATTTTAACTATTCAAGTCTCTAGAGTAATTGATTAGTTGAAAGTAATTAACTAATGAGCCAGATGATCAAATTCCACTAATCATCCAGTTCTATTCACAAAACATACTGTGAGATCGTAAAAAATTTGGAAGTGAGGCTGAACTAATAAAATCAGAGAAAAATAAGGAAATAAACAAAAGCATAAGAATTCCATTCTCAGGGGATGATACTTTGTTAACTTCTATTTTGGGATGGGCAGGAAATTCTAAAAAATCAACAAATGCATTGTTTAATGATGAGGCTCCTTGGAGCTGGACAGAAAGATAAGTTTGAATTTTTTTTTCATTTTCCTTATGGAATTACATTATGTAAATGCTACAAAAATGGCAAAATATTCGTTTTAAAATATTTTGAGCAAACAATTGTTGAAATAGAGTTAGAATTATTATCTTTACTTAAATTAGATATACAGATGTGCATTTGACACATGAAATAGAATTATGTAGAAGTTTTCAAATTCGATGATGAGGAACCCACTTTGAGACTAATAATGATTGGAGATGGCTTGAATGGGTAATGAAGAAAAACTTTAATATTAGTTTAACACAACAGCAAATGTACAACATTTCAATAAGGTTTTGATACCTGATGATGACAAAACTTTGTTGAAACGTTGTACATT
>NW_013666604.1:0-3067 GCF_000517525.1 Limulus polyphemus | reverse complement strand
GAAAAACTTTAATATTAGTTTAACACAACAGCAAATGTACAACATTTCAATAAGGTTTTGATACCTGATGATGACAAAACTTTGTCGAAACGTTGTACATTTGCTGTTATGTTAAACTTATATTAAAGTTTTCTTCATTACCCATTCAAGCCGTCCCCAACCATTATGTCGAAGTTTGTCTTAGAATTCACTGTCTCTTGTGTTATTAACAGTAAGTAGAAGTTTAGACAAAGCATAGTTTAAAAAAGTGTTTCTGTTATCAGTTAGTTGTGAGAAAATATAAGACATGCTTTTTGTAAGAACAGAATCAGCTTATATAGGAAAAAAATTATATTATTAAAAGCACAAGGTACTCATTGAGTGGTAAAGAATTGAGGCAAATATAGAGGATTACAATTGATATACTGAACTTCATTTCTCTAAACAGTGATGATCCTGAGATGGCAGATTTAATGACGGCTCTCAATACTAGTCTCCGATTATCATCATCTGCTCCTGAAAAATTAAGCTCCAAGTTTCCAGCATACGAAGATGACTCAAGTAACAGAATAAATCTTGACCAAAGAATTAAAATTCTAACAGGGTTAGTTGAAAATGTCATATTAGTGTGTTTAATAACATCTAGTTAAATGACAATATACTTTTCTCTCACCTCAGCATAAAAAAATTATCTCCTACAAAAGAATACTTATTAAATTGTTTCAGAACAAAAAAAAAAATTAAAGTCATTGGTTATATAGCTTACACAAGAAATAGAGTGTCTTATACTCCTACACTGCTTACTGCTGGTTAATTTAGTACCACAGGTCTCTGCTTGAGGCAGCATTAGCCAAAAGAAGAAACATGGTGTCTTATACTCCTGCACTATTTACTGGTGGTTAATTTAGTACCACAGGTCTCTACTTGAGGCAGCATTAACCTAAAGAAGAAACATGGTGTCTTATACTCCTGCACTATTTACTGCTGGTTAATTTAGTACCACAGGTCCCTGCTTAGGCAGAAGTAGCCTACACAAGAAATATGGTGTCTTATACTCCTGCACTGTTTACTGTTGGTTAATTTAGTACCACAGGTGCGTGCTTGAGGCAGCATTAGCCTAAAGATGAAATACGGTGTCTAATAACCTTACACTGTTTACTACTGGTTAATTAATACCACAGGTCCCTGCTTGAGGCAGCATTAGCCTAAAGATGAAATAGGGTGTCTAATAACCTTACACTGTTTACTACTGGTTAATTTAGTACCACAGGTCCCTGCTTGAGGCAGAATTAGCCTTCTTTTGGGAGTAGATTATCTTGTACCAATACATTGGCTATTTACTATTGATGTGGTGCCTTAAGAAGTAGGATTTCAAAGTGAGCAATAAGGTGAGAAAAATAGATTGGAAACTGTACTATATGGGATAATTCTTTAGTCTATTATTAGTAGGTTATGTTATCATATGATTAACAGTGGTATGTTTCTGACTACCTGACAGACCATGCTATTTTTTTGAGTCCAAATTTATCTTTTCTGTGATCTGTTCAGCAAACTGAACTGATACCTTTTTCTTGTCCAGAATTGACAAGCATCTTTCAGCTTCTGCTGGTTGGATTTTATCTCAAGGTTCTAGCAGTGTAGATTATTATGTTAATTAAAGATTTCAGTAGTATAATAATTTAAAGAAATGCTTATCTCTAGTAGGTTGTTATGAAATTGTTTAAATGCCATGGAGACATGAAGTACAGATGTTACTGTGAGACAGAAGATGATTGGCCAACATCTTTCATTAACAGAGGTTATATTGTACCGATAAAGTTTAAGTTTCAACCTTAGTGTCTTCTTATTGTCGTGTCAAATAAGCACGTTAGAACAACAATGAAGAAAATTTGATAATCATAAGGATACTCATTATGACACAAATTACCATCTTTCCAGGGATTGTTTGATGGGCTTAAGTGAAGATCTTTTGAAAAAAGCTCTTCAGATTCTTGGAAATGGAGATAAAAATCACCCTCAGGTAAAGGATATTCTCTTTTTAGTGATTTGGATATATCTTCAGTATTTTAATTTAATTTTGTTTTACTAATGTTGATGCTGTCTTAGACCTCAAAATAATTATCCTCATTTTGAATTGTAGCTGTTATGAGTAGTGACTCAAGTTCTGTACATGTGAATTTAAATGTTTCTTTAAGCTAATGTGGTCTTACATAAGACCTTGGTATTTCCTTTCTAATTATGAATTTAATTCTTCATTCATTTTGGAATTTTTTTTTTTTTGTTCTTTTTAGAGGAAACTAAAGAAGCTGCTTGGAGAAAAGTTATTTACCTCATATGCAGGAAAACTCTGGCAACTGAAATACTGTCAAGGACTTTATTTATCTTATAAGGAAGAAAACTCTGGCAACTGAAATACTGTTAGGGACTTTTTCAGTAACAAAAGTTGACTGCTCAAAAGAACTCCTAAACCTTGAAAAGAGACCTACTGTATTTCCTGAAATATTAAATGTGACAAATTCAGTTTTTTATATTGGTTTATTTAAATCTTATGCCTAACTAAACGTATTTTTAATTTTTAAAGTTTTCATAAGTAAAATTTAATTATATTTGTAGTGTCATTATTGTATTTAATCCTTGGAAATAAAGCAAAACTTGTCCATTTATCATTCAAACTTTGTAATGTCTCACAATTCGATGACGAGGAATGAAGCTTGCCATATTGCACTCAACCTCTACATTAATGACCCCAACAAGTTAATGCACATCCCCAGCACACTTTTTGCTTCTCTCTTAGAATTTATAACGACTAAAACCAACTTCATTTTCAACAACGAACATTTCCTTCAAATAGATGGTGTAAGTATGGGCAATCCAGTTTCGCCTGTTCTTGCCAATATATTCATGACCCAGATCAAAACACAAGCCATACATTCTGCGCTTCATCCCCCACTCTACTGGTACAGATATGTCGATGACACTTTTGCTGGTTTCCCTTCTACAGAACACACACTAACTTTCTTTAAACACATAAATTCCATTCATCCCAACATAAAATTTACCATAGAACACGAAAACAATAAACAGTTAT
>NW_013666603.1:359917-361151 GCF_000517525.1 Limulus polyphemus | reverse complement strand
AATTGGCCTCAGCTCCACTTTTAAAGCTTCCATATCGCTCACTGCTGTGCATACTGGACTGTGATGCTAGTAATGTCGGAATTGGAGGAGTGTTGGGCGAAAACGAACATGTGGTGGCCTACTTCAGTAGGGTTTTAAGTAGACTAGAGAGAAACTACTGTGTAACACAGAGGGAACTCCTTGCTATAGTAAAGAGTCTGACATATTTCCATCCTTACCTCTATAATGCAAGGTTTAAAATCAGGACAGACCATGCTGCATTACACTGGTTAAGATCATTAAAGAACCCAGAGGGACAACTGGCACGTTGGATCGGAAAAATAGACCAGTATAATTATAATATTGAATATAGAGAAGGGAATTCTCATGGTAATGCCGATGGACTGAGCCGAAGACCCTGCACAAATGGAACCAAATATAGATATCAAAGCAGAACAGGAGAAAGACCAAGATTTGAAGCCAAGTGTTTTGCGCCCTGCTTGGGAGAAGGTGTCTAGTCTAAGCCCTGTGACAAAGAACTATTGGGCACAATGGGACCAGTTGAATCTTGAAGATGGTATTCTTCTCCGGAGATAGGAAAGTGACGACCTGGAAACGAGAAGTGCCAAATCAAACTATGACTTAGCAGATTTGATGGCAGCAATACAAGAACATCAAAAGAAACAAGAAGAACGAGAAAATAAACAAGAAGAGAAACAAGAAGAGAGACAACAGCATTGGCAAGAAAACCTGCAACAGTAGCAGCTCGAACAGCAAAAAAATCAAGAGAGATTACAGCAGTTGTTGGAGGAAAAAGAAAGGAAACAAGAAAAACGAAAAATAAACAAGAAGAGATACTACACCAGTGGTTGGAGGAGAAAGAAAATAAACAAGAAGAGAGACTACAGCAGTGGTTGGAGGAGAACGAAAATAAACAAGAAGAGAGACTACAGCAGTGGCAATAAAACCAACATCAGTGGCAACTGGAACAAGAAAAGAAAGGGGAAGAAAGTATCCAACAGTTAAGTGAAAGCTAAAGTGAATTAAATATATTAAAGGACGATTTACATGAGTGTCAGCAATAGGGGTGACCTAGTATGAAGGAAACCACAGGAATTCGATGGAAAAGTGACGACCTGGCAAACGGTTATACCGAGAAAGTTACGGGAAGTTGTGCTGCGTCAATCCCATGATACTTTAACAGCAGGACATCTCGGAGTTGAGAAGACATTGAGTCACCTACGACAGAGATTTT
>NW_013666603.1:351373-358917 GCF_000517525.1 Limulus polyphemus | reverse complement strand
GTTTAAGTTAAAGTGACTGTGGAAATTAAGTGTACTGCAAAGTTGTATTGAGAAAGAATAAACTAGTTTTATTTAAGAAAGGACTTCTACAGCTAAAGTTTCATCCGAAAGAAATTATACGGGAAATTAACAAACGACCAGAGACGTAACAGTATTTTACAATGTTTTTAATATAATACATAACAATATTTTAAACAAATCTACAATACTGAAACTTTTTATTAAGAGGATGTACTTTTCATAAAATCAGAAATGTGTATTTTGTTAAACCATTAGGCACGTTTAAACTGTTGAAGTGCATATCACAAGGCATCGCCAAGTTCCCATCTATGTCCTACTACACTTCCATCTCAAAACTCTGTTACACTTTGTTAACATATCACAGTTAATCATAGCTGATATCCTCGTTAAACATACGCCTCTTATGAACCTTTACAAATTCCTTGAAGATTTTATCTTTGTATAATTTTAAGTCAGAATGTAAGTTCATGAGGCACAGGTAGGCGAGTCTGATGTAACTCATTTTAGACCGTATATATTGTTACGTCTCAGTTCGTTAATTGATTTTCCGTAACTTCGTTCCGACGAAACTCTAGCGACACAAGTCCTTTCTTAATAAAACTGGTTTATTAATTCCGAATACAACTTTACGATACACTTAATTTCAACAGTCGCGCTATAACAAACGCTATAACAACGGACGTTAACTTCAACAATACTCTCTGACTGCAGTTCAATTACTCACTACCTACACATTATCCCGTCACGTTGTGACCATCTTATATATACTAGACCACCCCCAATCTAGCAAATGCTAGGGCACTCCCGAAGGAACAGGATATTTCTAGAAAACGGGTGGCGTGATACTAGTCACATGACCTCGCTGACGCAACAATATGTTTTGGTACGTCTCGAGCATGAGAATTAGCACTCTGCCTCAGCGCTTTCAACATGTAAATTCATCCATGAGCGCCATACGCCAGATCTTCCGACAGGTAACGTACATCTATGAGCGCCTTGCTCGCTTCTGAATAATAGTGTTCAGTCTTGGCCAAAATGTTTGCATATTGTGTCACAAATAAGATCATTACTATTAAGATGGAATACAAATACCCTTATCTCTGTCCAACTGATAAATGCATGTTATATTAAACATCTATATACGTAATTTGTTTAATGAGACAAGTTTTATGGACATCATGAACTATTTATTAGAAGAGCAAACAATTTTGTCAGAAACCTGTAGAAAGATGTATAATTCAGCATTTTACTTATCACAACAAAACCTTACTAAAACATATATAATGACAAAAATATAACATCAAATCATTACTAATTGCAAGTAAAATTAATGCTTGAATTCGAACAATCTGATTGCCTGGTTTTGAGATCCATACTTCTAAAATATTCCGTAATAGGAAGGATCATTATTTACAATATACAATTGATGTGTTTAAAGTACAGTAAACAGCTATTTGAGTATAAAAAAAAGAAAAGAAAAAGTGTAATATTTTCTCTTAATACTACGTAACTGAATAAACAGATTGTAAAGAGAACAAGCCTGGAATACAGTTAACTGAAATTTCATGCCGGTATTTGATATTCATGTGCTAATATCTTCATGAAATAAGTAAATACGTATAAAAAAGCGAAGATGAATTTCATAACAGATCAAGCAGTCCCTTACAATACGTTTCGACAATTCATTTGACCTTTAAAATCATTCATCTTTCATCAAGGGTTGACATTATTAAGATATATCTCAAGTTAATTTAAATATTTGACAGTTTTTTGCTTAAAGGATTTGTGAAAGGAATTCCTCTGTTCCCGACACATTTTGGGGAAAATTCGTATAGCTTCAACTATATTCATGCATCCACAGAGTTGCACATGAAATAACTGTATTATGAGCTTCTTTGTTTTATCTTCCTACTTTTTTTTTCTGAGTAGATAAAATAGCATCCAGTCTTTCCTGTTGCATTTTGTTACATAAAGTGTGTTTATTGTAATTAAGGTACATGAATCAATTATAGAATGTCAATAATTGCCCTTATTATTCAGCTAGTACAGGAGCTGATATGTTAATCACTTAAACCTTCATTAGATTCTTTTCATTGGAGTGGCATAGTTGACAATGAGGCTCTGAACTGACAACCGAGTATAGTATAGTCCAAATTTCAAGTGCCTTATTTATAACATGGCCAAATTACGTTTCAACTTCTTACCTTCTAGTTTTTCATCTCCTTGATTACCTCTTCAACAATCCCACGGTCACGAAGAAATGCATAAATATCCTTTTGTAGTGTCATTGCTGAAGTTAATTTGGGGCAAAATAAACACCTATAAATATTTAATTGTATACTGAAACATACTAAAGAAAAATGTCATAATAGCACAGTTCTGACGTCAAAATGGCATAGTTATTATCTAATCGTTTATTATTACTTAATTATATCATTTATTCAAGGCGATTTACATAGAGGATGATCTTTAAAGGAAACATAATTGGATTTATTTATTAAGGACCACATCACTCTGTGCAATAAAAAATACACCACACAGGTACATGCGAACAAACTTTCACATAAATTATAATATTAAAAATCCATAAATACAATGTACACTGAGTGGTCACAAGTAAATGGACACCTAATTTTTTTGTCATTTAACTGATTTATGCTAACTAATTTGTGTTCACAGAGCACTATATAAATGAAAATTGTCCGCACACTAATTACCTTGTGCTGCAACATGCCTAGAACTCAAGGTTCTCTCGAATTGTCAGATATTGTTAGAGGAAGGATAGTTGGTCAAGCAGATGGTGGAATAAGTCAGCGCCAAATTTCGTAGAATTTGGGAATCCCGTTTTCGACAGTCAACAGAATCATCGTGCATTTATCCAGATAGAATGGTTCGATTACTGCCTGCCCATTACGATTTTAGTAACATGGGTGCAAGGGAGCTGTGAGGGGGTGGGCGTTAAACTTTAGTGTAGTGAGTGTTGGTATGATAAGTCTAAAGTAAAGAGGTAGTGTGGGATCACCTAGCCTAGAGCCAAGTGCATAAAATTTATAATGAAAATAAACATATCGATTCAATTTTAAACTTAAATCGTTTCTGAATTGAGCTATTTTCTGTTATGTCAACGTTTTTAATAAAAAACAAGCCTCTTTAATGAACAGTGACTAAATTAAGAAAGCATCAAATATTTTTTCCTGTTTTGTTGTCCATACATTTCATTTTATACTTTCAGTACATATACTAACAACAATATTAAATTATACTTTTGTTGCTAAGCAACATGACATAAAAGCCATTGCTGGAACGTGATGTTTCCAAAATGTACTGGCTTTTCTATATATTAAAAATTCTTAATCTAACTGAGTTTTTACCAATAATTTTTCTATGGATACGCCACGAATTCATTTCATGAAGGATCTTAATTTTGATTGACTCACAAAGGAACTTCCCGACGTTTGACTGCCTCGACTGCACTTTTCTGTCTCTGTTTGTCAAACTTTATTTATTTCAGTTAGCTATGAAATGTGAGGTTAGGTATACTATGGGGTGGGGTAGTAGTATTTGTTCCGTCATTTTTGACGGGCTATACGCTAGTACTTATAAAGTGTGGCAAGTTACTGCCAATTTTGGTTAATTAAATCCAATGTTAATGTCTTAGTAGCCCGAAAATATTTACCTTCACAGAAAATTTATACCTACAGTTTAGTCTATCTTGTTAAATGATTTTTTTAATTAAAGAAGGCCTGTTTTTAATAAGGTAAAATAGTTTGTTGCCATTAATTCAAACTTTGACTGTGAAGAGGATACACAAGACTTCAGGATTAGAGTTCAGTTGTGATGTTTTGGAAGTGGGTTCTTTTGTCTTTTTTTTTAACCCCTAGAAACAGGTCACTACATGTTGTTATTATTATGGCTAAAACTACTACAGGATATTTGTCGTACAGTTTCTATAAACCCTAACTATTAAGCAATAGCTACCTAAATGAATGTATTATGTTTCAAAGTTAATATATTTGACAAAGGTAATAGAAGATGAACTATCACACACACGTGCTATTAATCTATACTTGAAATCAAGGATTAATAGGCAAACAAAATTAGTTACAAGTAATAAATGCAGGGAGTATATTTTTTATATTCTAACAATCTTAGGCATTGTTTGTCATTTTATTTGGGGATAATTATCTAGTTTATTATATTTCATGATAGGTTGGATATTTTTTATAATCAAAATGCAACATTTCATTGTCTACTATCAAAATGTCCTTTTGAAAAGAAGATATTTTTCTATAGCACCATAGACTGACGTGCGTGTTCTGAAATTTTTATTACCCTTTATGTACACAAAAATTGATACACTGTATATGCCGTGTGAGTTTATTTTTGTGTTGTCATCCCTTAAACAAGATTTAAATGCTAGCAAGTTCCCCAAAGACGAGAGATCTTTCAAAAAGTAAATATGGGAAGCTTTATATGTAATGTGCCGATTTTACAACAATATCACTAACCTATTGGGTGGAGTAACACTGTGGTGTGATTTTCGGCAAATGAAATTCATACTATGGAGTCATGGTCGACCATATTTTGAGGAATCCTACACCTCAATACTGCAAAGTAGTCTTGCTTCATAGAAGGTCACGTGTAAAATGATAAAGTCGTTTCTAGTATTATTACACACAACTTTTTATAGTTTATAATGCACCATCAGGTGACAAACGTAATTTCTGTTGATTCTCGTTTATTATCCTTTTTGATACGTTATCGTTGACTGTATGATGGGGTGTTTCTTTCATACCGGTTTTCTTGAAATATTGAGATGACACAGCTCTCATTGGTAAATCCGTGAAAATATACGTCGAGAAGAAAGATTCTTTAAATTGGGTATACGGAAAGTAGGCACTGAAAACTGATATTCTCAGATAATGTTTTTATATTTGCAACCGCTGTCTGAAATATGTAAGTAATGACGAAAAGATCTTTCATAATCACCCAAAGTCAAAAGGTGGATTAAAAATTGGCTTTAATACAGAAAACGGAGAGTCATGTTGTGATTAGGAAAATGTAACTATTGAGGTTCCTTAAAAGTCTGCCTTAGGACCTTTACGTCACTATAAGTAGTACAACTTATAAAGTTCTGATTATATGAAACTGATTTCATTCCACTTCTAAGGAGTGACATGGGGCTATTTGGCCCATTTAGGCTCTCCCATTTTCTACCACCCTACAACAAACTATTTTATCCTCAAATAAGCATGCTCTGAAAGTGTAATGTATCTTTCTAAATCTTCTAAAAGCTATGATCAAGGCTACAGTGCTAAAAATAATCCAAGCTTTGCACCCATTGCACCAAATAAATTCCACCTCATTTATCCCTGAACTACTTTAATGAAAATAAAGTTTTACTAGTATTTAGCCTCCTAGTGGCACAGCGGTATGTCTGTGGACTTACAACGCTAGAATTCGGGTTTCGATACCCGTGGTGGGCAGAGCACAGTTAGCCCATTGTGTAGCTTTGTGCTTAATTACAAAAAACAATACTAGTCTTTATTACCAATCTATCAACTTAGTACTTGTATATAACTAAAATGAAGCTATTTCACGTCAATAAATGAGAATGTACTTTTACTGAGACAGTGAATGTATAGACAAATTAACTGTCCAGTGTAGGAGCACACACATATTCATCTATTACACTTTTGCTGTAAGCGGGACTTTAAAATTTTGCATCAAATGATTATCTTGAGTTCGTTTTTATCTCTGTACCATAAACATTAACGATTTATAAGAAATGTTATGAAATTGTAGTCTTACAATCTAATAAGAAGTATAACTTCTTACATATCATAAGCACTGCCATATGTTCTTTTTCTTATATTCAAACATTATCTCCAAAGTACTCATTCTTTGCCTTAACTGGAATCGTGTTTGAGTCTCCCGTATTTTAAACCTCTGTCCTCTAGTCTTACTGGCTGCAAATGTTTAGGAGGTCATCTGGATTTATGTTATCTAAACCAATAAAAATCGTGCCCTCTCCCGCAAAAACAAAAAATTCCTCTTCAGCGAAAGCACGCTGCAAGATTTCAATCTATCCTGTATAATAACCATCCAAATCTGGAATCATGGTGGTATCGCTTCTCTTAACTCTCTCCAACAGCTCAATATCCTGTATTTTATTAAGGTGACCAAAACTGAATACAGTATTCCAAATGACGTTTAGCTAGCACCTTATGGGGTGAACAGATGACTTCTTTCACCTTGTATTCTATACATTATACAATCTAAATTCCTTTTTGGCTTGTTAATGGAAATCCTGCTTTAAAAGTTCAGAATTCTGCATAAATACGAAGTCTGTTTTAACTAGTTTATCTCCTGCTCCAACATGCCATTTCTCTAGACTCACTGAATTATCCATGTACAAAAAAAAAAAAATAAACCTTAAAACAAAGCCTTCCCTTTTATACTATTTTTTTTCAATGAGGTATGAACTCTACAATTGGTAATTACTAGCACAAACAGCCGCCCATTCACAGCGGCATACTTACTAGAATATTATGACGTACAAAAATCGCCGTTGATAGAAATTGCAATCTCTCTCTTTCGGTATATATATATATATATTGCCTTTGCACAGCATGTATGACACATATGTCCACATAGAAGGGAGAAGGAAGTGATCAGGGATTGTCGGACGTTATTTGAGGTTGGCTTCCAGCACGATCATCAGCATACAGATCCAGTACATAGGTCTACCTCAGCAGGCTCAGTTAATATCAGCACCAATGGAGATTATGATCATGACAGTAGGCTTGACATAGAAGATCAACATGAACTGCCAGCTTAGCCAGAAACACAGACAGAAACATGTGCAGAGACGGCCCAAGAGCCAGCATTCAACAGAAAACAATATAGGGTTGATATTGGACTTTGCCCATCAGACATCCCAATTTACAGATTGACAGGAGAAATCAGATCATCCAGGCAAGAGATGCTACCGTGGATGTAGAGGTTTCAAATCTAGAGTCACTCTTGACCAATTGGCCACAGATTTTAAATGAAGCAAAACTGGTTGCTGGGGAAATCGAAACAGATCTCCTATCAAAACGGAAAGTTAAAAAGAGCAAGACTTTTGTCATTGAGGGGGAAGGTGAACAGGGAAGAACGTCGTTGAAAATCCTTGTGATGGCCCTGAATCTGAATTCAAATGGAATGTCTTTGTTGTCATTGATAGATGGAGTGTCAAAGCGTGTTGACGCTGCAAACACAATTAATAGATTGTTCTACGTTCTGTGGCAATATCAAAGCATGACAGAAGAGGAACTCAAACTTGCATGCGCAAGATTAGTAATCAAATACCCTGACGATCTCTTAGAATCCATGCAAGAGGAAATGGGTCACCTTAAGGCAATACATGCATCAAACTTTGGTGAAGATATGGGGCCATATCAACAATAAAAAGGTACAAGTTAGGTGGCATTTTTCCAAATGTATGTATTGCACTGTGAATATTCTGCACATTGCCAGTT
>NW_013666603.1:322079-351363 GCF_000517525.1 Limulus polyphemus | reverse complement strand
CATCTGCTGAGAGGTCTTTCAGCAAACTAAAACTCATCAAGATCTTCTTGAAGAGCACGATGACACAGGAGAGACTGAATGATCTAGTCGTCCTTAGTATTGAGAGCGAACTTGCGAGGAGAATTGACTTCAGTGAAATAATAAAAACATTTGCTTTAAAAAAGGCACGTAAAGCATGTTTCGTTTAGTTATCACAATTCTGCATTACTTAACTCATTAAAGTAATTCTTGACAATGTGTTTAAACTTTCAATAAATTATCCAATCAAATGAACAGATTTTTACGTTTTTTCTCTTCTCAAAATGATATTGTTGATTGTTAAAGGCCGTTCTTTGTCCACGGAAAATTTTACAAAGGAAATTAGCACTTTAAGCCGTAACCTAGTGGTATTAATACTAAAAATATTGCTAAAATTACTAAAAGTCTAGAGCTTCCCTCTTGGTCTCCCATCAGAGGCTCAACTCCTGGATCCCGCTGGGGGGCCCGCCGCCGCTCTCGACGGCCCTGGATGTTTTAAATGATTTGTAAACTGCCATTGGCAAAATTCTGTATAGAATCAGCAGTGAGTACGTTAAAATATTTCCTTTTCAGATCTTTGATTATGTAAAACACTTTAGCCTTTCTGAGGTAAATATTCCACCAGTAACATAACATTAGAGATTTATTTTTAGAGCTGTCAGCAAATATTTGTCTGTATAATTTTAGTTACAGTTATCCTCTAATTTTATGTATTTTAACAAAACACGTATTAGAAGACTACTAATATAGTAAATACATGTAAAATTACAGTCGGTATCAAGTCATTCATGAATGAGAATTATCTAGACTATTTTCAAATAACATCACTGCAGTACTTTCTGGCTTAAATACAGTTTGTACTTTAGTTCAAAACATTAGACAAATAATATATAAATGAATAAAAATCTACTAAAATATAATGTTTAATCCCTGCTGATTGGATATGTTTTCGGTTTCATGATATCTAAGTTACGGTGCCATAGAATATATCAACTGTCTTTACTTTCATCATTCCAACAAACTAAAAATTGATTCTTTACAACAAAATATCTGCTATTGATACAATTCACTCCAAAAACACGATTCTTAGCTCATTCAACAGGTAATGCATACCTCCCGGGTATAATTTTTTTCTCAGTTCCGCGGGGCTATTTAAGCCGGAAATATTCATTCTCTCATAAAGTAACGGAGCTAAATCCAGGGTCTTCCTCAACCTACTCAAATTCTACTGGATGGAGGATGTGTTGAATTTATTCAACGTATCGATAATGGGAATTTAGGTAGTAATTTTTTCTTGAACTTGAAAAACGTTAGGAATCATTTCAGAAAACTTGGGCAATAAGTCCTATTCAAGGAAAAACTTATGGGAAAAGTACATTCATCGTCATCTAGATGATGTGAAGCAAATGTATGATGATGGAAATGTAAGTGATTCAAAAAAAAAAAGGTTCCTGGTCGCATGCTTGAGAAGTTGAAAATGAAATACCCTTCAGCATTGGATCTACCATCTGAGATCGAGATTCGTTCGACAATCAGCACCTTCATTAAAAAGAAAAACGAGCAGCAAATGGCCAACTTTCAACTCATATACATTTTCCTGATGTGCTTTCAAATATCATCAATGATATTCTTGATGCAAATGAAAACACTGTGCCAAAGGCATGCTATACAGTGGTCCTGGAAAGATACGAGATTATAAAGGAGGCAAATCCCATCGAAGAGTTCCCTGATGAGAATGAAATAAAAAGCAAGATCAGCCAAATCAAACAGAAAAGATGGAAAGGCAAGCAGCTGAATGAGGAGCCCAAGATGGTATTTCATTATGAATTCTGTACTTGTTCGAAGGTCAACATAAGTATTCATCCCAAAAAAACAACAAAATCGTAAACGAATTGTCATCTATTTTTTATGAAAGAAAGAAGGAAAAGAACAATAAAATAAAGAGAGAAAAAACGGCTTGGAAAATAATGCACTTTTCCGGAAAATGTAGCCCAAATTGCAATTGTCAAACGATTATAAGTTTCGACTATTTATGATTAAAAAAATAAAAACACCCTTGAAAATATTTTTCGCTGTTCTATTTTAGTACTATATGCTCCATTTCAGTGTTCAAGTTCCGCAGAAATCGGCAATATATCAGGAAGTTTTGCCACCACGAGGTATGCATTTCATGTTAAGTTTCCAGAAATAAATATTCTTTCTCAAGATAAATTTCAAAGTTAAACAGTTATCAAGTCGAAATTAGGAAGTCTATGTTTCTGAGGAAAGAACTTTGCTCAACCTTCTGAAATTATAACATTTTACATGGATAATGTATATATATAATTTAAGATATTAGGCTTTAATTGATACTTAAGCTAATCTTAAAATAAAGGGAAATTACAAAATATTAAGTTTAATGCAAAACTTAATTTGTGTGATAATGGTAAGGGGATGAATAAACAAAGGATAATTCAGTTGCTGCTTACCAATCTTGGTTCCTTTATTAGTATATTATGTGCCTCCTGGTTGATGAATTGTGAAGCTAACTAATCTATTCTGTCTATTAAAGTACTTGATAACAGCAGCATTAATTTCACAATATATACTTTAACAAATTCACGTAATGTTAAGCTATAGCAACTCTATATTTTAGTATCAATCTTGGCATACAGTATAAGTATTTACACATACAAGATGGAAATTGGTGGTTTCATGAAAGCTCTATGCATAATCAAACTTCTACTCTGTATTTTCTTGGCTCTTTTCAGAATAAGGTATACATTGTCTTTTAATAAAAATAATTTTATTATCCAGAATATCTTCTACAGTCCACTTCAGATTAATGTTAATTCAATGCTTGCAGCTTCATTACCATAAGTAGTCATGTCAAATTAGCTTTCATTTTATAGTCTGGCAAGTTCTTTACCCATTATTGGTTTTATTTTTTGTCTTTATCACACTTATCATTTTGATGCTTTCCTAACCAGTACACATACAGCTATTGGAATCTGACATTTTACATATCTTTTTCTCTCTCTCTCACTGAATTCATTTTGTGGTGGCATTGGAATTGAACTTCAATGCTGAGATGTAAACATTTTCTGGAGAATTAAATGTAATTCCTATAACATAGAATAGCTGAACATACCAGTTTGTGGCTATATTTTCTATTATTTCTTTTCATTTCTTCAGGAAGAAAAAGGTACATGCAAACTTCTAATTTTAATTTCAATGTTTTTGTAAGGAATTACATAAACCTTAGTCAAGAGATATGATTACTTGATGTAATCTTATTTTATTTATTCTTATGCAGACTTATGATACTTTTCTACAAATTCTAAGGGACAGTATGTACCCAGAATTTTCAATTCCTCTATGTCACGGTTTTTATTTTGTGTTATGCAATAAAAAGAAAAGCTTCCAGCTAAGTTAACAGTTATTCTCAGAGTAATGCCTTCACTTTTTTTTATTCAGATGTTGGTGTCTTTATCTTGAACAACTTAAGTGAACATTTGTCATAATATGTATTGTTTTTTTGGAGAACTTCCGGGCAGAATGACTAAGAAAGGTGTTCCACATCTGATTTTATTTATGTGGTTTCTTCAAGACATATAATAACCAATATACTAAATACTCTAAATTTTAGGTTAGAAATGGTTTAGTAACAGCTGGCTCTTTTAAGTTTCCATCAAAATAGAAAGCCCAAATAAAATGTTTTCACCATAATTTATTTTAGGAGCCAGTATTTCAGAAGAACCTGTTTTTTTAATGCTTGATATATTATTGAATTATTCTATTACATTATATTCTTTCAGTATTCTATATCCATGCAATATTTTATTAAATTTTAAACTTGGCCTTTGCATCAATCCATTTGTTCATCTAAATCAATAAAAAGTTCAATTTTGATGTATTATTAAATAGTTATATCATTACTTTTGGTTGACCAAGTTTACTTGAGTAAATGTTAGCATCCAAAGAATATGTTCATCTAAGCAGGAAATAAGCACACATCTTTATCAAATGGTAAATTCTAAATATAAGACTTAAATACATATCACTAAATTAAATGAGCCTCTAGATCATCCTGTAAAATGTTAAAGGAAATAATGGCTTTTATAGCATGAATGCCCCACTCACTAATCAGAATAATATTATAGCTATTATAAAACCATGATTAAAGGTATATTTTTCACTCAAGTGAAAATATTCCACTTAATCACAGAAAAAGTATAATATGCCAGAATATATGAAAAAAGTGTCAAGTACATGATTATTAAAAAAATTTACAATACACAGCAATATAATATGCATATTATGTATTATGTTGCCAAACTGCAATGAAATAATATATACTTTTGAGCCACTGAGTGTTTAAAATAATTTTTTTCATCTTTTGCATTACATATATATATGACTTTAATGCTATAGTTTTAGAATTTATAAACTTTTGTATGGAATTTTTATGTTGCCCATGGACATGTTTCATATCTTTTTCTTATGATGTAATACCTAAGGTTTCCAGTTGAACTTTATGACACCAGAATAATTTCATCTTACCCTTCTTGAACACCAAGAATAAAAAATTGCAACATCTGCATTTTAAGAAATAACTTATTATGGAGGACATAGTCTAGTTTGGTTTTTAAATTTTATATATTACCAAAGTAATGTTACCTTATCTCTTTCCAATCATTCTGCTGCTTATTTAAAATGTCAAATCTACACACACACTAACAAATAAAAAGCAGTTAGTCACTGTTGTAGTTTTTTAAAGAAGAATGTAATATTCAACCTATATTGCCACTTAAGTATTTACATTAATAAAAATCAACTCTTCCATGTCACCATATCTGAAACATACACTTCAAACATAAAGTATGATAACCACTGAACCTAAATTTAATATTTTTTTAAAGCAAATAATTTATAATGAAATAAAAACTATTATGTGATAAAGCTGCATACTGCCTATAATCATTGTCTTGAAAACCACTTCATACATTCTTCTCAACAATGATACAATCATAGGCTTTATAACATCATGCACCAGCTCATTCTGGTTAGACATTTTGTAAAAAAAATATCTTGAACATCACCCAAACTAATGTAAACAGATGTTATTTATCTTATCACATCTTATTTATAAAATTTACCTCTTTTATGAATTATGTACAAGTGTTTCATATGGACACTCTGATAGTCACTTCAGTTCATGCTGGTGGTAAGTATACTTTAAAAACCCATTAAGTTAAAATTATCAGTAAGAGGTTTTTTAAAGCCAAAAGCAACTGCCAAAGTAAATACTTCAATAAGGCAAACAAGCACAAATACCAATAAATTTATTACCTTTACATACCCCTACACACAATAGATATATATTTGATTTTTAAGGCCTGTCATAAGAAAGGCTTCTGACTTGATAACTAAGCTTAGAAATTTACAATCCACAAACAAAAAGAGCTATAAGGCAAATATCCTGTAATACATTTCCTACTCTGTTAGCTTTCGAAGTGTAAAATTGTAAAAGTGAAAAGTGCAGTTAGTTCAATGTTATTATGCACTCCACCACCTTCAAGAATTGAGAATTTTCAAACTATTTGAGTCAGAAGTAAGCAATACAGAACACAGGCTTGTAGCTATTTTATATTCTCTTAAGTTTTAACAAGATGTTTAAATATTTCTACTTCCCAAATAAAAAAATTGAAGGAAAACAAAAGTTGTAATTAGGGTTATCAGTTTAATGAATGTCATATACCTTTACTATAAACAAATTTCATGAAATATATATCAGAAAAACTTTTCTACATTTGAAAATTTCAGTTATTTCACACTATTTCATAAAGGTGACCAGAATTTAAAACTGTAATTGTCATGTACCCTAGAAAACAACAAAAAACCACAAGATACGAGGCCCGGAACAACAAAAACAAAATCTACAACATATGTAGGTAGACAAATAGCTCAATTTCAAGAACATACTTTAGCTTGGTTTCTCAATTTGAACTATGGTTGAGTAATTTATTATCTTACCATATTCAAAATTAAAGTGATTTGTTAAAATTTCTTTTTTAACTGCAATAAATCTCATTCAACAAGAGATATTTTTGTTTCATGTTTTCAAAAACAGCTGTGATGAAGAAAGAAAATCAAAACTAGAAAAAAAAGAAGCTTTTCACATAAATTATGAAGGACATAAAACTGATTTAAAAGTTTTTAATTTATTTTAACTGGTATAAAGCTTCTTTTAAATAGTTTAACAAAACTAGTACATTTAACATAACTCTTGACATCATTCTATATCAGCATCAAAATAATCACTAACTCTTCATGAAGTACAGAATTGTGTACAAAATATGCTGGGAATAATTAACACAGAAACCCAAAATAAAAGTATAGTACATTTATAAATTGTCAAATTTACACATACTAGCAAATCAAAAGCTGTAAAAAGCCACTGTATTAGCTTTTTTGGACAAGAATGTAATATGCAGTAAATTACATTTTTGTAAGGCAACTTCATGTTACTTAAATATATATGTTAAAATTCATTACAAATTTGAAATAAATTTTTGTCAAAAGTAGCAAAGAGCAAATTTATATATATAAATATTTAAAACATTGGATGGAAAATAGAAATTTTAACAGATATAATTTTTAGCAACTTTACCATAAAACTTAATTTTTATAGAAACATATTCTTCACTATACATTCCCCATGTGATGTATACTCATATGTACACTTATGAAATAAATTTACAAAACACTTACCAACACAAATCCTCAGTTTTGCCAGAAGGAATGTTTAGTAAATCAGTTTATTTTTTTTTTTTACCTATATAACATTTTGTAAAGATCATAGGAACATAGCTTGTTTGTAACCCATGTATTGTATTTTTAGGCTACAAATCATAGGGATATCTTGGTTGTGCTGGAACATTCTCAAATGGAATGTCCTGAGGAATCAGATGATAATTACTAGGTCTGGTTACTCTGTTCCAACTAATGTAGTCTGAAACACTTATAAGAGGTTCTTTCTGTTTGAAGGGATTGGAAGTAGTGATTATAGATGGCTGATAGGTAACAAAATCAGACCTCAACGTACATCTGTCTTCTGCTACTGGCACACAAGAATATAAATGCTGTTCTTCACAGCTAATTTTTGAAGAAAGATGGTTGGAACTCAAAGCTAAATTTGCTGCATCATAAGTTTGTTTTTCCTGTTGATCTTTACCATATGCACAATCAGGTAACAGGTTAAGACTTTCATAAAGAGGATTAACTTTTTCAATGTAGCCTTCAATACCATCTTTTCTGTCTCTGTGGCATTGATCTGACAGTTCTGCAACATTGTTAAGCCTAACTTCCAAGTTTTCAAGTTGAGATGTTACTAAAGATGTGTCTCCACCATTTGACAAAGAGTTTAAATTTGATGGAGTAGAGTTGGATTTATGGTTTGACTCAAAATCCAGAAAAGGCTGTTCAACAGGAAGAGTTACTTCTGTAGCAGGCATTGATAATTCAGTCTGATAATCAATTTTTGGCCTCTGTTTTACTGATTGGCCATGGTAGGTGTAGAATTGGTATGTACAATTTGTGCTACCTGCTGCAACAAGCTGAGGTGATGACACTAAAGAAGAAAAATATGTTTAAATATTGTAAGAACTCAAATTAATCTATTTTGGATGCATATTATTCAGATTAAAAATGATGTTTATTACAGAATTCTGAAAGATCTATATTCTCTAGAATCAAGACATACTGTTCAAATAAACTGTGTTACCAAAGGTATTCAAACAGCACATATAACATACTGTTAAAGTTAACAAAAGTATTCTCACTCCTTTTTTGCCCCCCTCAGTTACTAAATATTTTTTCAAAATATCTGTATATTTTGTGTTGGTTTAAGTATATAACACCAGTCAAGAAAGATTCAAAATTTCTCTTGTATTTAGTTGTTCACTGAACTGAGCGAGTCTCCAAGGGTATCATGTGCTCCCCATTAGAATGAATTACAGTAGCTGGAAGAACATTATAGGCTTCAGTGATTGTTTCTTGTAATAAACAGGGTGATGTTTTGAGGGTTTTGACATATCCCTTATAGATTTAAGAGTAGACCTCAGACATGTAATGTAGGTAGTGCATGCACCTAGAGAGTTTTATCTATACTGTGTGATGTTTCTTTTTTTGTTTTTTGCCTTTAAGAGTAGGAAAGAGTTCGTGGTTTTGAAGTGTAATAAATCAATACATTGTTTGAATTAGTTGGTTAGACAGTAGCGAGGCATACAGATAAGTTTTGCTGCTTCAAGGTAGTTTTTACAGTGCTTAGTTTAATGTAGATTTGTTTCTGTTTAATACTCAATTTTGAATATTAATGTTTTGTTCCACCTTTTTATGCTTCATTAATTTATATTTCTTTGTTCACAAATGAACTGTTGAAAGAGGCTTAAAAAAGGTGTCTAAACAGTTCCTCACAGCACACATTGAAACACTTCTTCATTTATTTTAACTTAAATTTTGATTTTGCTTGAATAAGGATTTTGATCTGCATTTTTGTGTACTGCTGTTTTCTTTTCTTCAGGGTCAGGGAAATACAAACCCATATTCTGTTTTTGCAGGCACTATCCATTTACTATGCATAAAATTAGTTCACCTGAGAATATGACACTGCTAAGATTACATTTGAGGTGGTTCAATACAATTTAAGACTCTTTTATTAACACTTGCCACCAAATGTTAGTACACCTCTAGAGGAATAGACTGTTAAAAAACTTTGAATATGTAACGAGATATCAAGGTTGTTTTTTGCATGTTACAGAGCTTGTCAGTTGACTCTGGGCTGGAGAAGATCAATTCTGAAAATTGTATCAAATCACTGGTTATATTTTATGACAAGAATAATTAATTAATTATTATAATTATGCCTTGACAGTTTGTAAAAAAGAGGCATTCACACAATAAAAATTGTTGTCATATATAATGGCTTATATAAATAGTGTTGAACCACTGCTGTGTTTGTTGTATCCCAGCTGGCTTGAAAACTTTGGATTGAGCAAAATGTGTCATCAACAATGAATATAACAAATATAGTGTGGTTGCAAAACAATTATTATACATTCTTTCTTCAATTTCTTAAAATCAATGGACTAGATAAAGAATGTAGTGTTTAAAAAGGTAATAGGCCTAATACCAGTTTCTTATGACAAATGTAATTAAACAAAATTTGTTTTTTAGCAAAACCTATTTGAAATTTATCTTCCAATTACCCCTTTCTGCTAGTAAATCAAGTAATTTGAATATTTATACTACCACTTAGAATACCACAAGAGTTGGAAAAAGAAGTTAATAGAAAAATAATACTTAACCCCATCACAATGGGCTTGTATATTTGACACAACCTTTTAACAACCATGTAACAATGGTGGTACACATACTATGAGTCTGAAAGTACTCAATGTATCTTCATGAAATTTGGCAAGTTATCAGTAAACATTAAATCTTTTGTAAGCAAAAAATCAGAATTTTTAATTAAGTATTTTTACTAAAACTAACTATGTCCACAATCATATGGTGTCAGTGTTGACTGTTCCGAGTGGAAAGTAATTTTCATGTTACGATTAAAAACACTTTTCTTCATCTGAAAATTGTCAAATTTCATTTGCATAATCCATATAATCTCTTAAGTAAACAATTCTTTTTGCAAAAGAACTTTACATTTTATCTGTTATTTTTAATACTATAACTCAGTTTGACCAACCTCCTAACCACCATAAAAAATTAGGAAATAATCATAAATTACTCGTTTCTCTTTATGGAATGACGGCAAATTGTAACAGGAAACCACAACTGTTTATCCCTGAATAGCTTAAATCATGTAACAGTATACATCTATTTATACTTAATTTTATTGTTTTATTGCCTTTTGAACTGTGTCTAACTAATAATCCTGCTACAGAAGTTGTAAATCACTCAGTGTGTGGCTCACGTTACCCTATTGAATTACATAACACATGCACTACTCAGGGGCATACCTTATGAAGGATTTTTATTTATTTATTTTTTCTTTATATTACCTAATCTATCCTTACCTAACCTAATAAGTTTTTAACATTTACATTTTACTTACTTTTATAATAATGAATAAAGAATATGTATGAAAAACAAGAAATATAATACTTACCTTGGTTTTATTTTTTTTCCTCAACTGTTGATGAAACTTAAGCCTACTTTTTTTTATACTAATGATACCACAATACAAAATAATTTTTTTATGTAATTAAATACTGCACCTAAGAACACAGAATAATAACATTTAAAAAGCAGACAATGTCTTATAACTATCACAAGTTTTCTGGCTTTCTAACTATGCAATAAGAGCTGTTAAAAATTCAGCAAAGCTCATCAATGCATTTCCCATTGGAAAAAAGTTTGAACTAGAAGCGAAATGGACAATTCTCTGTACATAAAAAAAATGTAATAAATATGTCAGTTAATAGAATAAATCTTTGACTTTCTATTGACATAAATAATATAGTAATAAACATCAGAGAGAACTATTGGCAATTTGTGAAAAACAGGATGTGACAGATGGGTGTGGCAAGAGGGGTTTGATTTTCTAGTTTATGACCCTGTAACCAAATACGATTGAAGGCTATAAAAGGTATGCTTTGCATGAGTAATAACAATATTATAATAAGTAATTTATGTTAAATTACATACTCTTCAGAGGGGTGGTGAATAATTTCTTTTTTTATATTGTATTATAAAATTACGAGCTTAAAACTTGTCTAATATTAAAATTTGGATTATTATATTCCTTATGATACTAAGATAATAAAGTGGTTTAATTAAATTTTGAATGTAACTCAGTAAAAAGTTGTGACATGCACACTTTGACCACCTCATTGCAAAAGGTTTAAGTGATTAGAGTTCTTCATTATAGTAGTGAAAATTGTTTGACTGCAAGTGACCATATTGTTAAAAGCAATGCCATCATCAACCCCAAAAGATCTTAAATTTCAAAAATACATCTTGAGTTTGCAAAAAGGATTATGTTTAAAGCCCAGAGACAATATTAAAATTCTAGAAAATTGTTACTAAGCTGAGGATAACTAAGATATGCTATTTGTTTTCCTTTTTATTTAATACACATCAATTTGGGAAAGTGATATAAGGTACATAAGTACAAAAAATATTTTCAAAATTACATGCACCTAATGAAAAGTAACTTACAATGCTGCTGTTTGTACAATGCATTTTTATTGCTCCTACATGACTTTACTTTACAGTGATCTGTTTCATTAGTTTTCTTAGAAATCTTTCCAAACAAGGATGATACATGATGACTTATCTGCAGCCACAGTCCTTGAGTGCAGTTCATGGCAACAACACTTTCACTGTCACCTTCTTGAACTCTACATTGTAGTGGAAATTGCTTTGCACTGTCCTCTTCTTGGGATGTTTCTGAAACAGTAGTATTTAGGAAAGCTCAAAAATGTTGAATCACCATGAAGCTAAAATTTACTGAGCAATATAGTATTCTTAGTACTATAACTTCACAAATTACACATTCTTATCATAAAACTACAGCAAATGATTTGAAGTTTTTGACAACAGAACTTATGGCCACTCATTTGAAATGTACATGCTATTAATTATTATTTATTATTATTATTAAAGAAACTCCTTTTTTGTAGAACTGTTGATGTGTACATTATTTAAAGAATGAACAACATACATATTTTTAACCAGCTACATTTTTAAAAATATGGACTTTACAAGACTTCTAAACTTCACTTTTGTTAAAACCCAAACAGTTTATTGCAAAATATAGAAAAAAAAGAGACTGAACTTAAATATACTTTCTCTCTATCCAGACATGTTCAGTATAATGATCTTATGTTTCACTGATCTTTAGCAACAAATTCTAAAAAAATAACATCATTAAACAAGATGGGAACCTCAATAGCCACAGCACTTGAATTTTGTTAGGCAGGATTGGAGAAAATTAATCTTTGAGACCTTTTTATTAGCTATATTTTTGTGTGCCAGCAATACCAATTTGATTTTATTACTCATCAGGATCTCTATCAGCCTATCCTCAAACTGAAATTCTTTTAGGCAGGATTACATTAAATTAACCTATGAGACCTTGGGCGTGGTAAAATACATCAATTGAAAGAGTTTGACCTCCTGAATACAAAACTGTAATTATATCTTAAGTCAGTCAAGAGATGACCAAGCTATGAGCTAAAAGTTTGTACCTGAAAAAACCTCAATCATTCTAGGAGCTGCTATGATTTAGTTAAAAATAACAAAATTTAGATATTACATTGAAGTCTTTTTTTATAACACTGTACCATTTCAAAAGCATAATTTTACATAGGAACAAGTCCCTTCGCATTGCAGCCTTACTGAAACTTATTTTCAATGATTTACTTGTGTAATCAACAGTAACTATAGCAGTCTTGAATTTCTTTTTTAATTCTAGACAGAATGATCCTCATGCTCTAGCTACAGAAATAGTACTTTCCACTTTTAAAACCAAAATTATAGTGCAGTAATATATATTTATATGTATTTGTTTCAGAAGTACAATGATGCATCTCTTGCATATGTGAACTCGGGAAGAGGGGGTTCTGGAGGGAAATACAAAATGGCAAACACAAGACAGATGACCAACAAATCTGTGGTAGTCAAGATTCAACATTAAATTTGAAAGCAATTTTTACCCTCAAAAATCAGGAATGGTATGCTATTTGAAGAATTTCTTTTGGCTTTCTATTGAGAAACTCAACCAATGCTGAGCATTAGTATTGCGAATTTTGACTTTTCTTAACACTCCTGTGATTTTTAATTTCCCACAGTAATAGAATCCTGCAAAAAACAAACTGTTCGGAAAACTTTTTTACTTTTTAATATACATTGTTCTGACATAACTAAATTAGTATGTTTTTTTGACATTAGAACCACACTTACAGTTCATCCAAAGTTTCAACAACCTCCTGCAAAGATTCTGAAACTTAAGTTTTTTCTGGGTGTACAATTTGTTACTGATTTGGTGTTATTTTTTATCTTCTAACTAGATGTATTTATTTCTTTTACAATTTGAAGAAAACCACTATTAACAATGGTTCTCTTGATTGTAGTTTTAAAATAAAATTACCAGATTTCTTTACTGTCTTGCAATCTTTAAGATGCTATAGAAATTTTTTATAAAATATAAGGCAATGTTTTGAATAATAAAATAACATACTCTTGAAAAAATTCAATTTTCAAATGTCTAGTTCTTTCATTAGACAAATAAAAGTTATTATCCTTGCAACATGCATCAATAACTGAAAATAATGAGGTTTGTTTTGAAATTTCATGCAAAGCTACATGAGGGCTATCTGTGCAAGCCATAAACAACACCCACTGCCAACTCTTGGGCTACACTTTTATCAATGAATAGTGGGATTGACTGTCACATTGTAATGTCCACACAGCTGAAAGGGCAAGCAGGTTCAGTGTGTTAGGGATTCAAACTTGAGACCCACAGATTGAGAGTCAAGCACACCCTAAAAACGAGGCCATGCCAGGATGAAAATGGTGAGAGAAAAAATAAATATTCTAAGTATAAACATTTATAAATACAAGGAGACTTTCATACCCACATTACATATCATTAAGAAACCTCTCTACTATATACTTTCAGGTCAGCAGCATACTTATAATTAGTACAACTTGTCACAGACAGTTGTAAAAAATGGATAAAATAATTTGATGAACTTTTGTTCACTATTAGATCTTGTTTGTTTGTTTAATATAAAAATTATTCACAAAGTATTTTTCATGGACTCAGAATGGCATATGAGTGTATACTTTGAAATAAACTTCCACCAGTTAGTACTTCTAATTTACTTAAATTGTTTCACTATATAACATGCACCTCCGTCTGTTTTCTTGTGTCTCACATTTCCTTTTTAGCATTAGACGTAGAAATATGATATTTAGGTAAGTCTAATAAACACTTAACAGCCATTAGTAAACAAACAAAGGACATTTCTAGAGAAAAAAAACATTTTCTGGATTTAACTGCTTCTTGATTGCAGTTAGTCTTTTTTCTTTCTGTAAAAAGTTAAATGTCTAATTTTTAGAAAGAAGAAGTGATTCACTGCCAGAACTGCCTCCAACTAGGTGCTAAGGGTACTAATACTTAAATTTAAATTGATTTCATATATTAGATACAAAAGTATACTTTGACTCTATTTTTAACCCCATTTTCTTATTATCAGAAATTGCTACTTAATATTTTATGTGTTTGACACAAATACTTAAAGGCTGTGTCAATGTCAACTAGTTTCAATAATTCACATTGTATGCATATTAACTTTTATTTGCTACATAAAGTACTACAGAAATAGAATCCATCTCACCATCCATAACACAAACATCCCCAGTTGATCCACAGAATCCACAGTTTGCCTTTCCTAGTTCAGTTGAAGAAATCACTGAATTTTCTAAGTAATCATTAGTAAGGAAAGTGTCTCTTTGGTTTTCACTTTTCTTCTGTTGATCAACAACTGAGCCCCATGTCCTTCCCTTGAACCCATTAGCCTGTACTGGAAATGAAAAAAAAAGTACTTTAACATATGTCCCCCAAATTAAGAAATGAAAACATTTTCACATTTAATAACTGGTGTTTTCTTGTATTTTCTTTCACAAACTGTAGAATGTTTGTGCAATTTCTTTTACTGCTTGTTTCAACAAATCACTTAACCAGATTCTGTCTGAAGGAATTTAAAAGCATTCATGCATAAAATTTTTAATATCTGACAAACCAAGAAAACTATATGTGGTATAATTTTATAGCAAATGAACTAGAACAAATAAAACTATAAAAAAACTTATTCCTAGATTAGTATCATACCCCTTCATTTAGAAGAATGCTTTGTAATTTTTATACAAAAAAAAACTAATTTTACTTTTCTAAATGGCAACCCACCCCTTTGAATTGAAAAATTTCCCTTTCCTTCAGTTTAATCCATGCTTCCATTTTACTTGCAGGTGTGGAATTTTCGGAAAGTTGTATTTTCAACACTGAAAGCAAATAGTGATGTTCTGTGATATACTGTTTGCTTCAAAATTTGTAAAATTCCAATTTTTTTTAAACAGAGATCTTGGTATCCAGTTTGTTGCCCACAGTAAAATGGATGATAACTCTTTAGTTACAACAATTGATAGAATATAGATGGAACTTCACAAAAATGCAAAAAATATACATGGGATCACAGACACAGCACACTGAAAAACAAATGTACCCAGTGTTTGTGAGAATGCTTTGTAAGTCATGATGATGTAAATAACAAGACAGATATAATTACTCACACTGAAACAGAAAAAAGTTATTCAAGAAGTCTTCAAATCATTAATGGTTTATTAGATAAATTTTGAATTTATGTGTGTGTGTGGTTTACAAATTGAACTGAAACAAAAAACTGAAAGTTATATGGACAAGATAATTAAAAATTGTTAATTCAAAAAGGGAAATAGAGATTGTCAAGAAAGTACAAAAACAAGTTGAATTAAAATGCAAAGATTACATTTATAGCTTACAATTAGGGACTATAAGAAAGTAAACAAACTAGGTTGAAAATAGTCTATATTATTTTCTCGATCTACAAATCCCTATTCTGACTCCACTAAAATTGATAAGTACAAATAAAGATTTGTAGCATGAGAAAATAATGTAGACACTATTTCCAGTCTAGTTTATTTACTTTTTTAAGAGTTCCTAGTTGTAGGCTTGTAAATATAATCATCGCATTCTGATTCAACTTCTTTCTCTACTTTTTTGATGATCCCTATTCCCCTTTTTAAATTAACAATTTTTAATTATTTTATGTCCATTTATGGAGAATGAATTTTAAGCTACATACGTGCATATGCATTCAGTTGAATGGTACATGTTTTTCAACAGTTTAATGCTCCATTGGCTTTTTTTCTACCCAACCAGGTGGTTTTATGCCTGAGGTTTTGAGTAAACACACATTTAACAAGTGTTGAGTACAAAGGAAGCTGCTTACCTCAACATTGCATACATTATGTATTTATAGCCACGTAAATCAACTTTTAAAACAGGTTATGGACATTTGCAGTTTCATATAGTATATCTGTCGAAGTTTTGATGCAAAATACCCAGCCGACTTTGCTGTAGGTTTGTGAAACAAAAATAATAATAACAATAATATAAATAGTAGTAAAATATGCACTTACAGTTTCAGCTATGAAAATCAGTAGAATAAATCACCACTCACAAGAGTAGAGAAATTACTACGGTAATCATCTACTGTTAGAAAACTCACTAAAATAGTTGCAGAAAACCATGTAGACAAAAAGTACAACAGGGAACTCAACAAATGATGAATTCTCAACATGGCAGTTTCCAATTAATGTGCATTAGTAAAACACCAGTTGTTTTTTTTTCAGTGATGGAAAGTGTAGAACTTGCAGAAATTCTTCAGGGCAACAAATGAAGGCACTTGAATGAATTCTAAAACTACCCTATGATATACTCAATATTGCATTCATTACTTTTGTCCAGGTTTCAGTAAAATATTCATAGCTGATTTTTTTTATATAGCAGCTTGTAAAACTATAATAATAAGCCTGGTGACACTGTTACAAATATACACATTGTTTACTGTAATAAAATGAAGTGTTTATGACTAGTATAAACCAGAGCATTTCCAACTAGTATAATGGTGCCTAAATGGCTTCAAAGAACTTATAAAATTTTAGAGGGCATAAATCTCAACTTTCAAGAATCAACTTAAAAATAGCCCTATAACCTTCACAGGAGTTTGTTTAGTAGCTGTGCATAAATTTTGATGCAGTATACCTAGCTATTTTTGCTGTAGGCTTCGGTGCGTGAATGGCTTCAAAGAGAAACTTGGCCAATAAAAATGAAAAACCAATAAAATCTCTCCTTCTCTTTCAAGAATCAACATAAAAAAATAGTCCTATGGCCTGCACAGGAGTTTTATTAGTAGGTTTGCCCAGGTTTGAATTAAAATATTCATGGCTGTTTGTTCTGTAGGCTTGTGAAACAAGAATAATATGAAGAACAAAGGATAAACTTTGAATTTTATCTAACAATCGGAAAAATCGACTTTTTTCTACAATCAGTATTTTAGCAGTGTTAGCCAGTGAGATAGAAGGTGTTGAAAGCTGTTTCAAGAACAAGTCTGTTTTTTAGATGGAGTTTGCCCATATGTTCTATTAGAATTTTTGTGAAATTCCTGGGCGAACTCTATTATTAACCATTATCGTGGTTTGCAAAATATATTTCTCCCAGTACATGACTTCTGGTACTCCTTCATTGTGAGGTTTAGTCTGTCTCTTGCAAGTTTTTTTTTACTTCAAGATACCCAAAATATATTTATATTTAAAAAAAGAATGAAATTATATCATTTAAATTAACAACTCCTAATTATGAACAAATGTACTATGAAAACAAACATTTAACACATGTAACAAGAATTTGAGGAATTGGTTTGTCACTTTTGGGTCTATTTATAATTGTTATCATGAAATTTTTGTGTAATCTGAATAAAGTATTTCTAACTTAAAAAAGGATGATCTACCTTTCAAAAATGTTTGAGTTATCAGGTTTACTATTTTATGGTGCTCATCAGCTAACAGACTAAAGTTAAAAACAGTATCCACAATGGTTTTTTAAAATGATTTATGTCTGAATGGTGACCTTTATAGAACAACCATTGTGATTTTCATACCCTTAGTAAAAAACAACTAGCATTATTTTCTGGAGAACAATGAGTGTCATATTATGATTAGGAAGTTCATAACTCGTTTTTGTTAGGAGTATACTGAAATCAAACCAAAATCTAAATTGGAGATTTTAAGAAATCTGTATATAAAATTAAATTAATAAAACTTGTTTTACTGAAACAATTTTATCACTGAAAGATTTAAAAATAATGTATAGAAGAACAATCATTACTTTATTTTCTATGAATTTTTTAATTCAATGGTGCAATTTTGTATTCAGGCAACAGGTATACCCCATATGGTGCTAGAGGGTTAAATATTCTTTAACTCTAAAACCATTTCAGTTTATTTCTTAGAGTTGGAAGCATATCTAGTATATTTTTGAAGTAAAGATTTTAACAATAACCAGCTTGGTGAGCTTTTGAATAACACTGTATGAGAAATGGTTACAACAACTGCTAATGGCTGTTTAAGTACAATTGGACTATGTTTGAGACATTTAGAAAATTTATTTTTTGCAAAGTATATTTTTCAAATATAATTTTTATTTATATTATACCTAAAAAAAAAGAGAAATCAAAAAATGTTTTGACAAAGTATAAGGCAAAACAAAATCATTTCCTAAATTATGTACCAAAAATACATAAGGGAAAAATACAAAGGTTCTTTATTAAATAAAACTCACATGTTTTGTACATATGTTGTACTGTTGTAGTATTCAAACTTACTACATGTTTACCATACCCTTATCTTACATAAAAAATCTTCATACATGGAAGTGTATGTAGTTTAATATGGAATGTTGGTCAAGGAAGAAGCTAAGTTCCTATTGCCCTAGTTACCTATCATATTGGGTCATTCACTAATCTCATGGCAAACATTTATGTGAACTTGAACATACATGATAGTAGACAGATCTTTTTTATTGGTGAGTCGGGTGATGATACCTTGATGATGCAACATCCCTCAATTTTTGACAGGAATGACCAGTGACATGAGTTGCACATGTTCCCTGAGAAGAAAAGCATTGTTGTTTCATGTATATCATGCTATGATTTCTCAGTCTGGAATGGTTCTTCACACCTTTCCAACAGTGTCTTCACAAAGTTAATGATCCAGGAAATATCCTGTCCTTCATTCTGATTGTTTTCACTGTATTTTATATTATGTCCAGTCTGTTTCTTTTCTACAACTCAGCCACAGTCAGAGATTAGGATTTAGTTCATGAAATATTTACTGTTGCACCTCCTGTTAATCTGCAGATTCTACCCAATTACTCTTAGGGAAAAAGCAGCATATCTGAGAATATTACACTGTCATAATTTTAGCATTAATACCACAATCAGTATGACTAAATCATATCTCTATACATATCATACATTGCCAAATGTAACTTAGCTCTAAGGTGTTCCAAAAAATGTTTTCTTATTATTCAAATTAATGAGAAAAATGTTTATGCCACCAACCAGTCTCTTTCTCTTCTACAACTCAGTCACAGTCAGAGAATTAGGAATTGTTTCATGAAATATTTCCTGTTGCACCTCTTATTAATCTGCAGATCCCACCCAATTACTCTTAGAGTAAAAGCAGTATATCTGAGAATAATATATATGCTGTCATAATTTTTGCATTAATGCCATAATCAGTATGGCCAATTATAGCTGCAAATATCATACACTACCAAATAGAACTTAAGGTTCATGATTTTGATGCTTTTGATCATAATCCTTTGTATTTTAATTTTGCTTAATCCAGTACTGCTTTATTATAAAAAATGAAATAGTATTCTGTTGTTTTTAAACATTTCCTCACATATACCATTTACTTTTTGCTACCAGATTTAAAAATGATGCTGCGCATTTAGTCACATGACTGTGATTGGTAATTATAGCAATATCAAAACCACACATTCTACAGCTTAAGTCTGCAAAGTTAATAGTCAGTTTAGAGATACAGTTGGTGATTAAACACTATTAGGGCTAAGCAATGGAAAATGGAATTTTTTCATAATTTCTTGCAACAGAGGATTTTTTGAAATTGCAAAGACCTGAGAATTTAAGCAATATTTCATTTCTGCATGAGAAAGATATAATTCTATATTTTTATGACTACCTTCTATCACTGTGGTACAATGCTACAGAGATCTATGTGATAACTGGTTCAAAAATTCAACACTCCGCACATGCGTGCAGAATAGAGTTCGAATTTTATAACCAAGTCTTTACTCACAAGCATATGCCCTTAGACGAGGTCGACTTGGGGATGAAGGAATACTGCCAGAGATCATTTCTTTGACATGCTCCAATTCATCTGGTCCTGCTGTTACAGTGATTTTATGCCTAAAATCTGTAAAAAATAACATTATTATTTTTTGTTTTCATGATCTCCATTTAATTCAACATAATTATTTCAAACTTTATTTCCAAAATATTTAATTAAACATAATAATTTAAGATTGGCTGTGAATATGCAAACTGTATATATGAAGTTTAGTACACTATATTAAAACAATTTTGAAGCCTCACCACACTGTTAAAGTCCATGTTGCTACATTCAGTCAATGTTCTATCTGATAATTTGCATATTGACAGTAGCCCTGCAATGTAGAATCCACTGCCAAAGGCCCTTGTTCAAACTACATCCCTTCTTTTTCGTAAACTTTCTATGAGCTATCTCATGTGTGTGTGTAGACAGCAGAGTTCTACAGCATCCCTTTCAATAGTATGATTACACAGATATTGATAGGTGCTGTATCCAGTGACTTGGTCTGTATGTTTTTGTAAGAAATATCATGAGCACCTACTTTATTCTCCAGCTGCTTGAGATATGTGACAGTTGAATGAATATACTGTAGCAGTGACTTGTGTTACTTTTCTGGATGGAGATCTTTTTTACTATGTTACATACTGGTGCCTGGAATACACTTAACATTTTTGCTTTTGACCTTTGTGTTCAAGGATTCTCTCCATGTACAAGATTCCACATTATGCTTGCCACAAAATGGATATGCTATCAAAGTGATATGTTACTTTTCTGGATGGAGATCTTTTTTTGATTATGTTGCATGCAGTTGCCTGGAACAATTGGAACATTTTTGCTATTGACCTTTTTGTTCAAGGAGTCATTTGTAGAAGATGCCACACTCTGCTTACCATGGTTTGGATATGATTTGTTGCAGGTCTCTTTCTGGATGGTCTTGGAACCTCAAGTTGATTCATATTCCTTTGCTTTCCAATGTGAAAAAAATTGCAGTTGCCTTGTGTGAAAACACATTTTCATGTACACAGTTTAGCATAAAAAAGTAACTTAATTTTAGATTATTGTGCCTGTTATGCACAAAAATATTTTAGAATCTATATAATGTCATTTTCTGACACTTATTTTGCATAATTCATGAAGAACCAATATTAATATTGTCAATTCCACACAGCTGCCTATAGTTTTGCCAGTAAACAAAACAATCTAATTATTGATTTCTCTTATAATTGTTCAGCACATCACAAAGAAATACTTTACTTTTGCCTATCATCCCTTCAGAATATATTATCCTTTTCAGGATTTTCAAGTACTTCTTTTAATTTTTGTACAAGACTCTGGACTTTGGTTGAAATCTTATATTATCACATCAAGTGATTTGATCATTTACTATGAAAAACAGCTATAAAGGAAGTTTAAATATGATTGGGTACTATGGATAGAACAAGAATTAGATTATCACATAATAGTAAATACATAGGTTTAATTTTTTTTATAGCTGCTGCCCTTTCAGTTCCTTTCATTTATGAACTGTAAAAGTATTTGTGTGTTTGAAAGCTACAGAAATTTTCTTCAATGAGAAGAGGTCATATAATTTAGGATAAGGTAAGCTTATGAATTTTATAAATGGTTTGAATGGGTAACAAAGAAAACTTTATCACAGGTTTAATACAGTAACAGATGTACAATGTTTGGAGAAGGTTTTGTGATCATCAGGTATATCTGAGAACATGGTGAGAATAATAGGCAAATGCAAAACATTCTGATGACTGAAATCTTTATCGAGTATTATTTTTATGTTTATATTATTAAATGAACATATAATCATTATTATTTTTAAACAAAAACAATATTAGCCTTATTGGTGAATGGTGATAGTAAAAGTCTCCATCATTATATTTACAGTAGATTAGTGCAGGACCACTACATATTTAAAAAGAAACATAACCACATAGTGGTAATGTTTAGCTAACATTAATGATTCTTTAACAAAGTATCATGTTTGTGTGAAAAAAATTCCACAGCAGTAAAATACTAAACAAATAAGTCAAGAAAATAACACACAGGCATTTTTTTTTCCTGTACGGATGTGACGGTAGGAGGCATGTGTGTACTAAGTGATTGTAATCAAACCCATTTATTAGCAAATACCACTAATCACCCAGCTCTACACATGATACAGTACTTACTTAATGGCAACCAACATCATGAATACAATTGTTTTCATAAGACACATGATACAGTACCTATCTACTTGATGGACAGTGAAATCAGTGCTATCATTTTCATGTTATCACAAATCGTACGATACATTGCATACCTGATGGAGAGCATCATGACTACCACTTTTCTGTATTCATAAGTAACATGAAAAGAGTAACTACCTACCTGATGTATAGTAACATTATGACAATCATTTTTATGCTTATAGACAGCATATGTTACAGTCATTTCCTTGTGGAAAGCAACATGACACCACTTTTCTGCTTTCATAAGTCACATGATATTGTATTTTCCTGATGGACAGCAAAATCATGATAAAAATATTTATTTTTCATTCTTCATGATACGGAATCTAACTGACAGACGTCACCATCACTTTTGTTTAAGCGACAATGATACAGATCCTACATACTTGATGAGAGTAAAATCATTGCTATCCTTTTTATGCTTAGAGAAAACATGTTACAGTCCCTTCCTTGTGGAGAGAAACATCAGGACACCATTTCGGTTTTCATTATTCACATGATACAGTCCCTACCAGGTGGACAGCATCATCAAAAATACCACTTTTATCTTTTCATAAACCACATGAGGGAGTTTAATACTCCCTGATATACAGGTAAATCACAACTACAACTTTTCTATCCACCTGATGGACAGTGATATCAAGCTAACCATTTTAATGTTGGGATGACCACTATACAGTACCTACCTGTATAGTAGTTACAACATGATAATTATTTGCATCTTGTCAGAAGTCATGTATATTTTCCTGATGGACAGTAAAGTCATGACCTAGTGTACAGCAATATCATGACCACCATTTTTATTTTCACAAGTCTCAGTAAAGGAGAGTAAAATACTGACCCATATTTATTTTCACATGTCTTATGATACAGTACTTAACTGATAAATAGTAACATCATGAATACCACTTTTTCATTTTCATAGTTATGATACTGTACCTATCTGATACATAGTAACATCAAGAAAACTTTTTGTTTTCAGAAGTCATATGGTACATTATTTTCCTGATGGACAGTAAAATCATGACTAAACTTTTTTTTCTTTTGGTTAAAAAACAAAACAAAAACTACCTACTTGATGAACAGCAATATCATCACTACATTTTTATGTTTTTATAGCCATATGATACAATACCTAGCTTGTGGACAGCAACATTCTGACAATCATTTTTTTTTCTTAGGTCATATAATACAGTACTTCCTTGATGGACATCAACATTATTACTACACTTTTATCTTTTCATGAGTGATATGATACAGTACCTACCTGATGGTTAGTAGTACCAGAATACCTATTTTTTTCAGAAGTCACATGATACATTTCCTTCTTGATGGACAGTAAAATAATGACTAACACTTTTCTGTTTTCAATACTCACACGATTCAGTACCCACCTGATAGAAAGCATCATCATGACTGTCATTTCTGTTTTCATAAGTCACATGATACAGTACCTTCTTGATGGATATTAACATCATGAATACCATTTATATGTTTTTAGAAGTCATATGATACAATTCCTTTTTGATGGCCAGGAATACCATTACTAACACTTTTCTCTTTTCTTATATGTTACATGATAAAGTACATGATGGACAACAACAGCAACAGTACTATTTTATCTTTTCATAAATCAAAAGATATAGAACCCATCTGACTCATAGAAACATTATGGATACTTTTTTCATGCTTATATTAAGTCATAATGAAACACCTACTTGATGGACTACTGATTTCTTGACTTCCATTTTTAAGCTTCCATTTCTTAAAGTTTCCCTTTCGTTTTTTAGGTGTTGGTTTTTCTTGTTGTTGCTGTAATAAAATAATGTTTAATTCCATCTCCACTACACTCAGTTCTCGCTCCTCTAACTCTTTGACACGTCTCCTAATGCATTCTTCCCTATACTCTATTCTCTGTAAAGTAAAATAGCATGAAATAAATAAATATCAAATATGATTCAAATGCATTCAAATTTTAGTGTGTTCCTGTAAATTCAATCTATGGTCCCATATTTTTTTATCCCATTTTATCCTCTTTGTTAATATTTAATTTAAAACATTTCTTAAAATTGAAAAATAATTTTAAAATTGGGTTTTGAATAAAAATCATAACAATCAGCTTTTATACAATAATTACTAAGAATAACTACCAACGTACCAAAATCTAATCAACTCCAAAACTATTTTATCACAACCCTGAGCTCCCTATATTTCTCACCTAGGCTATGACTCTGGACCATGCTAGGAATCTATGTGATTCCCAAACCCTTCACCCAATCAATGGTCTGGTAAAATTTCTTTAAATTACACTTTAATAAAATAATGTTGTACACTTCATGCCACAGTATGTTATATTAGAACATATATATAATATATACATTCTAACACAGAGGGTCAGTGTGTTATATTAGAACATATATAATATATACATTCTAACACAGAGGGTCAGTGTGTTGTATTAGAACAATTTTGCACCTTCAGCACATCATGCTCTATCTGATGATAGTCCTGCAGGATAGTTTCCATTGTAAAAAGCTCTATCATGAGGCTATCATGTCAATAGCACATCATTAAATCTAACTACGAACTATGCACATAACAGTAAAAATATGTCAGCTTATCTAAATTACAGTCAAACCATTTCTTTAAAGTCCTTGCAAGATTAACTTTCATAAAATTTCACACACAATATCTAGTATTACCTCCAGGGTAATAATTACAAAATCAAAATATTTTTTAAGCTTTATCTTATTTTATGTTATATTAGAAATGTATTTTAAATAATGTGAATTTGCCTAAATGCAATTCAAAGAAATTTTCCAAGTTGTTATAACTGGGAACAATTACTATTATTATCTGAAAAAAATAACAAAAACTGCACTCCAATAGATACCAGAATTTTCTCTTAAACATCCATCTGAATACACAAAATAAACAGTTAAAATAAAACAAATTTCCAATTAGTTCACCTTTTCTTTCTTGATTGTTCTCTGAACATTTGCTCTATCTCCTGTTTCCAATCTTGCTGAAGAGTGTTGAAGGAGTCTTGAGGAGTTTCTGTGAATTCTGAGACTGAAATGTTTTTCAGCTGATTAATGATTTCAGGGAATGTCAAACGTTGATGAGGATCAAGAATGTGGCAATCTGTTGGAAACCACATAAAGAGCAATAACAACAAGATTACATTCAGATAATATTCTGATGCTTTCAAACTTGTTTATCAAGGCTGTACTTATAAACAATGGTCCAACCATTAAGCAATATAAAAAAATATTTATAGTTATTGCATTCAATGAAAATTAGTATCATACATAAAGGTGATTTATACTAGATTTTGTAATGTTAAGTAATTTTCCCCAGTTTTATTATGTACCAAAAAATTAGAATACTGATGTTCTCATATTCTCAACTATGTTAGTGTAGTAGCCTGAGTTTTAAAAAGTGACTTACTAGCAAGTTCAAGTGGATTAAAAGAAATATATAGTTAAAACTGCATATATGACAAAGCTATCAAAATTAAAGAATAGGTTTAACAATTGCCAAGTTTTTGATATATTTTTATTTAAAGACCACAAAAAATATGGTATTTTTTGTGCTTAAATGTGTATATTGTATCGCACTAAAAATAATACAATTATAAAAAGTCATGAAATACTCAAACTCATGTGAAGAAAAACTAGCAGAAGCAACACATGGCAAACTGGGCAGGCAAACCTAAGGTAAACAAAAATGGCAACAGCAGGTGAAGAGGAAGATAGATGTAATGTGTCAATCGCACCATATATGTTTGAACCAGAGCTTGCATACGATAATGTGTCTAATGTTGACATGTTGGCCGAAGTGGATGAAGACTTGCAGTTGTCTGATCTTTCTTGGTATGGAATTGTTTCAATAGTTATATGTTACAATGTCCTAAAAGACTGTTTCACATTGCTAATATCAGGAAAATGGGATGTTATTTACAGCCATCTGTGTGGTCAAATGGCTGATAACATACTTAATGTACAGCCATCAGTGTGGTCACATGGCCGATAATATAGTAAATTTACAGCCATCAGTGTGGTCACATGGGTAATACTATAGTACATTTATAGTCATCAGTGTGGTCACATAGGCAATAATATAGTACATTTACAGCCATCAGTGTGGTCACATAGGCAATAATATAGTACATTTACAGCCTTCAGTGTGGTCACATGGGTAATACTATAGTACATTTATAGCCATCAGTGTGGTCACATGGGTGATAATATAGTAGATTTACAGCCGTGTGGTCACATGGGTGATAATATAGTAGATTTACAGCCGTGTGGTCACATGGGTGATAATATAGTAGATTTACAGCCATCAGTGTGGTCACATGGGTGATAATATAGTAAATTCTAGTAAATATTTGTTTTTTCATGTGACTGATCTATATCTAGATGTAGATCTAATACCAACTGATGGACTCCTGATACTGTATTCTGCACATGCTCTGAATTATAAGCATATGACCAAGTATACATTAGGACTGGAAAAGCAAACATAGCTGGGATTATATTTCGATAATCAATATTATAGATATAGCATTTTTTTATGATGCATATTGATATCTCCAGTGAAAAAGTGATATATATATGACAAATTAATGAAAAGAACAGCCAGTTGTTTGCTCATGCCCTTTTTTTGGTAAATAATAGTTGAAAGTGAACTCTCATAAAAATGCTATGTTTTAGCCGATTTACTGGTGTGTTTATAAATCTGAATGGTTGCTGACAATTCAATACTGCACTTAAAACATTAGCTAAAACCTGAGCTTACACTGTATGCCTCTCGTTTTTGAACAACTGATCACATATGACTATCATTCCTGTTATTGGTCTGTGAACAAGAGCATGATGTGCCAGTGGCATGAGCCTGGCTGCTGCTTGCCATGCCTGATGAATCTCTCTTGAACTTTGCATAGACACTGGGCACTGCATCTTTCTTTAGCACCAGTTTTTTTTTTGCAAATCTCATACCAAATTGTAGTATATTTTTAAAGACTGGCTCCAAAAAGTGTTCTCTGCATACATGGCAGCTTTTGGTGGACTCCGTGTATCACAAGTTCTTGATATGAACTTTGTCTGGGCAATATGCTGTTTTCTGTTTGACTTAGGTGGAAACTAGTGCAAAGATACTTTTTTTTCCTTGGGAATGTTCCCATATCCATAAAAAACACAGTGAAAAATCATAGTTGTTTACTCACGAATAACTGTGTTCTATCAAATGAAATTTGTCCAGAAAAAACAAACAAATTGTTTTCACATAAACAAACTAACAGTTTTCCATGCACAGGGAGGAAGTCGGTGGTGACTGGCCTTGTTTACGTTGAATGATGTCACTCGCTTCTGACTCAATTTTTCAACTAAGTGATCACAAAGGCTGGCTGTTGCACTAACATTTGGAGCTTGCAGGGCTGTGGCAAATTATCAAAAAATGATATGGTCTAAGCAATAACAACTCTTATTAGGGCAGTGCCTGGATAAGACTAGAAAATAGTTAGTCCAAAAATACATGATTGTGCAAGCATAGAGGTAGTGGCACAAACAATGGCACTAAGAATTAGACTATTATAAGATTATTAAGACTATTATAAATACAGCCAATGCCTACATTTATTGGTTGTAACTGATAGTATCTGAATTCTATATAATATCATGGTCTAAAAATGTTGCAATTTTTCTGTAAAATTTTTTCATCTTGCACTTTTGGCAAGTTTGTAGTACTCATGGCCTCCATCAAGTGAAAGTGTATTTCTGTAACATTTCACGCACTAGATCTAACACTGCTTGTGAGATGCAGCACAAGTTGCTCAAATAATCCATTCTTAACACATGACTGAGGCTCTACCAAAAAGAAAGAAACATATTGAAATTATTAACCATTGAAGCTGGTAATACTAAAAGGCTGATTAATTCTGTGGACTAACAAAATAAATAAAATACTAGTCGAGATGGGATAGTTATGATATTTAATATCCTGAAGAGGGATGCTGCAAGTGAGTCAAATAGCAAATTCATCATAATGAAGTCAATGGCATTTACTTCTCTACAGCAAGGTACGAATACAGATTATAATAAGGTAATCAGCAAGGGAAATGAAGACAAATGGAATGGAAAACAAACTTGACAATGATCCAGTGTACTTTTATAGATTCCCAATGTCACTGTGGCAAATAGCAAGCTTTCCTACTCCAAGTGCCATCTAGTGCTAATACAGTCAGATATCCTATGAGGTATTCTTTTAGATGATATATAAGTTTGATATTAAACATCAACTGCATCTTAAAACATTTATTTTAAGAAGGTACAACACTGAATATACATACAGAAAATTTTCATCACAGTATTATGGAAACTTGAAAAATTGAGCTCAAAATTTGTAAAAATTATCCATTTGACTAAATTCTATCTTATGGAACATAAAAGAAAATTGCTGAAAAGGTCTAAGATTAAAACTATTCTTATTGTTCTTATTGTTCTGGACTTTGCATTTGGAGAAAATGATGTATATTTGTTTTAAAAAATCATCCAATGTTGCTTGCTAACATTTGTGTAGAGTTAATCAATCAAATCATAACAAGATTCAAATACTTGGTAAACAACAGCACAAAATGTAAACAGTTTTGCTATTTTACTTTTTCTATCTTATCTATATAAATGTTCACATTTTTTATCACATTTCATCTATGGTGGTGTTTTTGTCCTTCATCTAAACTTTTTTGAAAAGTTACAATGTATGCTGAAAAAAGCTGGGATTGTAATACGAATACTAACCATTGATGAGTTTTTTGAAAGGAACTGGGCAAGTTTTTGGAATGGGTAGTTTGAGCTTGTTGGCACCAATTCCATAGATCACAGACCATGTCTCTAGACCTCTATAAGGCACTTCTCCTGTTAAAAGCTCCCATACCAGTACACCAAAACTAGAAAAAGGAATATTGAGTAAAGAAATAAAATAATGCATTTATATTTTTAAAAATA
>NW_013666603.1:307833-322069 GCF_000517525.1 Limulus polyphemus | reverse complement strand
AAAAGATGCATTTCATCTCATACCATATTGCATTTGTACTAAATCAGATTTACTTAGAAAAATACCAAAAGACCTTTTGAAGACATTGAGAATTTGTTCAATTTAAGTGAACTTCAAGTTGATAAACTGAGGTTCACACAGATTAATGAAAAAAAAAAGTCCAAGATGTTTCCCAGGATCAAACTGTTATTTTTAAAGACCTAATTTATTGATTTAAAAAACAATCTGACCACAATAAATCACTAATATTTTATCATATTTCATAGCAAAATGCTGTAAAATCTCTACAAAATGTTCTAGCAATAGCAGTAACAAGTGAGTTATTGAATTGAAACAACACCTATTCAAGCAAAAAAAAAACTAAAATAATATTTCAAGAGAAATTCTATATGATTACATGTTAGTGAACAAAATATTAATGAATTATAATACAGTCCTTTATGTGCATTTCAGTTTTGCAACAAGTCATAAAGCCTTGCTCTTTCTCCTAAGTACTGTGCTTTGCTTTGGCCAGAGTTAAAAACTATTCTAGTATGCAACCAAAACTAAATAATTTTTATTGAACATATTATTTCGACTTGCTAAAAGGACAAGTAAACTTGTACAAGATTTGCTATTGAACATATATATTACTACACATGACCATGTCAACTAAGCAAAGATTCACTCATATATTGTTAGCCTGGAGCACAGAAAGTTACCTAAAAGTAACTGCGAAAGAAATAATTTACTTTGAGACTGATAAAGTGAACTCTGATAAGCAATATCCATAAGTTATACTTCTTTCCATCTGCTCATTTTATCACAATATTGATCTAACCCTTGCCTACTGACATTTATTTTTTACCATTTATATAGTGTGACATGTAAGGTTTGTAGTTGCTGATTAATCTCTCTCTCCCTCATTCTTCTTCTTATTAATTAACATTTTCTTTAAAACAATGTTCTGGAGCAGCTTGGACTTGGTGTCAGGCTTGAGCTGGAACCTCTTTCAAAACGAGAACTCCCATGTGATTCCCAATGCGTGGTGAAGAACCTTTTGGAGGCCAGGGAAGCTATAGAATCAGCCTCAGCTTTGAACAACTAAGAATTGCAGGGTGAGCTGTCACTAACATCTCTCAAGAACAATGATTGCCTTGTCAAAATCATCAGGCAAATGCATGACAGAAAACTGGTACTGACTGGTAAAACCGATAAACTGTGGCTTTACTACATGCCAGTGGTGGACATAATGAAATGTTTCCTGAAAGCAGAAAGAATGGGAAACTGGCTTTTGCATTTAGCTGCTGCACAAGAGATGCTGCCATATTTAGTCGCTGCTGGACACAACCTTTACACAAAATTTGCTTATCACTACCTTCAAGGATGGACGCCATGTTTTTGATGTAGCCACAAATACTGGGCTGACTTTTCATTTGACTTAACTACTGAGCAGACTCTGATGCAAAGTGTGAAATCAACTGGGGGATTAACATGTGGAACAGGAAAGTCACAGTATACCAGCATGTACACAAATGAACAATGTGATGCAAGAAGTCACTGGAACACATTGACATACAAGTAACCAATGCATATAGATGGGACCCACAAGAATGTCAAAGGACACCGATGAAATGATGTCTATTCTTTCATACCTCCGTGGAAGGAACCCACTTACTGGAAGCCCCACGCTAAAAAACATCGTGACTGGTGTTGTTGGTGATGAATCTGCAAGTGAAAATTATCTCTAGTAATTTCATTGCTAGGAGCTGACTTAGAAACTAGATGAAACAAAGTGAATAGTACTGTCTTTCTTTTTTCAGTATGGATGAAGAAGTTCCAAAGTAAATCACCTGAGAGTTTCTTCAAATCTTTTCACACCTATTTCCTATGTTTATTCTACTGTTAGTGGCTGAAGTAGAAAAATGCCAAAAATAAAGCAATTTACCACTGCTCCTTACTTAGTTTGACACTGTCAATTCATAAACTTTGCCATTAATTTGGAGGGTTTAGCTATGGGTTCTCCTTTATCTCCATTATTATGTGTTTTATTTATGGACAGTTTTGAAAGTGAAGCACTAGAAAAAGCAGATAAAAAACCTGAAGTTTGGTTAAGGTATGTGGAGGACACATTTTTGATTTGGCAGTATGGTAAAGATGAACTAGCTAAATTTGTTAATTACCTTAATAACACTGATAATTCTATAAGATTTAATTATGAAATTGAGATAAATGGTTGTTGACCTTTTTTGGATGTTTTAGTGAGTAAAAATAAGGATAAATTGGAAACTACCATTTATCGTAAACCTTTCTCTGTAATCATTCCGCCACATCAACATTCTTGTCACACTATCTCTCAAAAAACCTGTGTTTGTTACCCTTATGTGGACAGGATATTAAAATTATGTTGTTAACAGGATGATATCAATAATGAGTTATTGTTAATTAAGCACATAGCAGTGTAAAGAGGTTTTAATCCAGATGTTGTTGACAGAGCTGTCATAAAACTAAAAAACAGGGATAAAAATATTAAGTTAAGACCATTTGCTGAAAAAAGTAAGAAAGTATGTTTAGTACTAACATATATATACCTGATTTATCTTGTCAAGTAACGAAAAAATTTAAAAAACAAATATTTTTACAATATACAAACTGATACACAAAATCAGTGAAATTCTTAATACAACTAAAGATAAAATTGATTTAATGGAAAAATTTGGCATATATAAAATATTATGTGAATGTAAAAAAGTTTATATAGAACAAACTAGAAGAAATTTAAAATTCAGACTGAATGAACATAAAAGAAATGTTAAAAATAATAATATTACTCTTTTACCTTTTGCAGAACATGTTAGAGAAACTAATCATACAATTGAATGGAAAAAATTATTATTTTAGCACAACCTGTAAATTGAATTGGTATGAATATACATAAATCTATTGAGATAAATAAATGTAAAAAGAGTAAATTTAAATAACTGATGATGGACCTGATGGAAATGTTGTCAGCAGATGCCATGAAATTCTTTAATATGTAAATTGGTGTTTTGATAATTGTATAAATAAGTGTTATTTTTTTGCAAAACATTACACTCCTGAGGATGACACAATAGTATACATTGAAACATGTAGAGTGTACGAGATTGTTTTACAGTTTCATTGGTTTTTTTTACCACTTTTTATCCTGTTCAGTAAGTTATTGTATTTTAGTAATTTGGAGACTGGAAACAATCTCATTTTTTTAGAATTGTGTATAATCATTGTTTTTTAAAAAATTGTAATTTTAAAGATTGAACATTACACACGTGCCAAAAAAATATTGATGTTCATTGTTTGAATATGATAAACAAAAATGATATTTAGTGAAGATTTGAGTCATCACAATATTTTAAACTTGACTGACTTTAAGGTAATTTTAGCTTCTTTGATGAACAATAAGAAAAACAAAAAACACTCAATGTTACAAACACTGCAACTCATGAAAACTAGTAAAAAAATACCATAATTCTAAAAAAAAAAAAAAACATCAACAAGATATCTTTATCAAGCCTTAAATAATCTCCCATTGTTTCATACTCTATATTTGTTCCTATGTCTAGCAAAACTACTTTAACTCTCTCAACACAGGTTCGGTCGAATTGACCAACCACGTAACCTCTCTGTACTCATATAAATTCTTCTAACTTTTAATATAGTATTTATATCTCACAAAATTTGGCAGTCTTTAAGTAAACATTATACTTTCACATACAAAAATATCCTCTTTTGTGAAGCATTTTTAATAAATTATATTCATGGACGTATCGTTTTTTAGAGTATTTGCTTTGAATAGTCAGTGTGCAAAGTGATTTTCATGTAAAGATTAAAAATACTTTCCTTCATTTCTAAAATCTGATATTTGATTTGCATAATCTCTAAAACCTTTTAAATACATTTCAAGTGTTTGTGTTCAGTAAAACTTTATATTTTATCTGGTACTTCCTCCACCCTAACTCTATACAAATTTGGTCAATTTGACCAACCTCATAACCACACACACACACACACACACACAACACACAAAAATTAAAATAAATTTAAATTAGCCTTTTTTTCTTTCTAGAATGATTTCAAATTGTAACATGAAACTACATTTGTGTATCATAAATAGCTTCAAACTTGTAACAGTATACACCTATTTATAATCAACTTTTATTGTCATTTGATTGCCTTTTGAACTGTATCTAACTACTTTCGCTCCGTTATAAGTTGTAAATCACTTGGGGAACGTGGAGCTCACGTTATGCTATTGAATTATATTACCCATAAGTTGCTTGTGTGCATGCCTCATGAAACATATTTATTATATTATTATTAATTTTACCTAATCTAACCTTAACTAACATAAAGAGATCCCTAATTTTACATTTTAGTAACTTTTATAATAATTACTTTTATAAACATGAAATAAACTACTCACCCAAATCTTTTTTCTTGCTGTTGATTGTCGAGGACATTTAACCCTACTTTTGTTTTTAATACTAATGGTAGAAATGCATTCAATTATTTTTATTTAATCAAATAATCCACAAAATAACATAGAATAGTATCATGCAAAGAGTAGACAATTTTCCCTAACTATCACAATTTTTCTAGCATTCCAACTATGCAACAAGAGCCGTAACAAAATCATCCGAACTAGTCGGTGTCTTTCTCATGGGAATGAAGCTTGTACTAACAGTGAAACTGGTAATTATTCATTCAGAAAACCTTGCCCTTCTAGAGGTTATAGTTAATATAGAAATAAACGTAAGAGAGAACTATTAAGAAATCCTGAAAGAGAGGATATGTAAGGTGGGTGTGTCAAGAGGGGGGTCTGATTTTTTATTTGATGGCTTTGTAACCAAACAAAATTGACGGCTATAAAAAAGTTAATTTGTCTGTACAATGAGGATTTTATAGTGAGCAATTTACGTTGAATTTTGTAATTATTGGAGGGATGGCGGATAAAATAGAGAAGAGGAGATGCCTGGAGAAAATGTGTCACACTAGGGGAAATTCAGGATTTTTTTAAATATTGTCTTATAAAATTAAGAACTTAAAACTTATATTCTATTAAAAGAGGGATTATTAGCTAAGATATAACATAAACCAAAAGTAGATTAATAAAATTTTGAATGTAAGTCATTAAAACCTCGTGACATGTGCAGTAAAGAATGCATATCATGATAAGGTTAACAGTTTCAGCATGGGCTCAGTCCCTGGGACCGACTTTGTAACCATTTTGTGCTTGTTATAGTCCATGAAATTTGGCAGATTATTAGTAAATATTACAAGGCTTTCATATGCAAAATATCAGATTCTTTTATTAAGTCTTAAGGTTTGTTAAGCAATGTTTTTCTCCTGCCTTTTATCTTTTTGTATGTTGCCTATCCAACACGCAAAGTAATTTTCATTATAAGATTAAAAAAATTTCAAATTTCACATGCAAAATATTTATAATGTCTAGATAGTTACTAAATGTTCCTTAAGAAAAATCTTTATATTTTATCTGTTATTTTCACTAATGAATCTCTGTACAAATTCAGTAGATTTGACCAATCTCCTAACCACCATAAAGAACTAGGAAATAAATTATGCTTTTTTCATTCTAGAATGACTACAAATTATAACACAAATGTTTTGACTAAATAGCTTAAATCTCATAATATTATACATTTATATATATTTATTATATTGACCTTTCAGCCATACCTGGCTAACAATACAGAAGTTACAATGACAAGGCACACATGCTCTCATGTTACCATATCCAATAATATAAAACTGACCTTTAGTCTTTACAAAGTGACCTGTCTTGGCTGTGTTTTAGTGAACTAGTATTTTGTAAAATACAGTCAGGTTTCAATTCTCATACATGATATATGTATGTACATTATTACTATTTACAAATCAGTTCTTAAACTTATTTTTCTTAAAACATAGAACAGTAAATAAAGTAAAGCAAACAATTATCTCTTCTAGCTATGACCTTTATGAATATATATATTCATCATTTTTATTTTATTGACTTTTCAGCTGTCTCTGATAAACATTATAAAAGTTGCAATGACATGGCACATGTGCACTCATGTTACTGTATCCAATAGTATAAAACTGGCCTTTACAAAGTGACCTGTCTTGACTTTGTTCTAGTAGACCAGTATTTTGTAAAATACAAATACATTTTGGTTACAATACATTACATATGTATATATGTTATTACTATTTACAAATAAGTTCTTAAATTTAAATTATTTTTCTTAAAACATAGAACAGTATATAGAGAAGTATAGAAAACAATGGTCTCTTCTACTTTTGAACTTTGTACTTGTTTGCTATTTGCCATAATTTTCTTAGCCTTGTCAAGTTTTGCACATGGAGGATGTAAAACAAACTAATTTTTTTTAGGTTTTATATATGCATTTCGAAATAAAATAAAATCATAAACTACTATATCAATACCGCATAAATCCATTAAAGTTTATCAGGCTTAGTAACTAAGCTGTATTTGGGTATAAAAAATATAATATTTTGAACAACATTTTCACTTACCCCTTCCTTCCCAGGTTCGAGACAAAAAGAAAAATTCTTGGGAACTGTCCACCTTCAAGAGCCAGAAAACCACATGGGGAAATTCTGAGCTTTTGAATGGTTATAAAGCCACAAAGGTATGAAATCAGTGTATGTAAGGAAGTATTTCCAAAAATGGAAGAAGTAGTTGGGGCAACTCTGTTTGATTTGCTACATATAGTGATATCACAGCAAATAGAATATAGAGGTCCTTATTTTATATTCTAGCTTGTCAATAGTGGTAATTTGAACCAAAGCTGCGTTCAACATATCATGTGACATAAGAAAAATTATATTTAGGAATTTGTTTTTTATATTTACTTTTAAATTAAGAAATCAACTAATGTATAATACTAAAATTTGATTTATAATCTACAGTTTGATACCAAAATTATAGACATTCATAAAATTGTTGTTCAATTAAAGTTTGAAAGCCTACAAATGTAATGACATGCCCTTTCACACCTGAAAATAGGAAGACATGTAATGAGAGGGTTAACTGAATTAGGTGACAAATCCTACACTAGTAACAGCCAAATAAGGTTTGCAAAGATTTCTGTGCTTTATTTTCTTCCAAAGAAATCAGAAAAATTTATGTGAGCTTTCTGCCTTTTTTCCTTTCTTGTTGTAGAATGTTTATTATACTTTCACATTTAAGTCATAACTTTATGTCTTTAAGAAATGCTCAAAAACTTTTCTGACAGTTGATTATGAAAGTCAATAATATTATAGAAAAAGGAAAAAGTATTTTACATATTCCTTTATTTGATGAAAATATGAAAAAAACCAGCATCAAAAAGTAATGTGTCTTTTTTAACTAAAAATCCAATTTTCAATTTTTGATAATGCAATTACGGTTTAGCAATCATACCGTTCTCTCTTGTTAGCCATTGGAAGGATAATACACTGAAAGTGTGAATATCCCAGTGCATACACACACTACTAGAAGAGATGCACACACTACTCAATATTGAAAAACTATTCAAACCTAGAGTACACAAATGTATCACAATATAAAAATGTCTACAACAATAATACAAATAAGTACACATACTAAAAAATCCATCCATGCAACAGAGAATTGAGAATTATAAATTTAATGAGAAAAATTGTTTACCTCCACACATCGCTGGCTTTAGAAAATTTGTTACTGTTGATTGCTTCTGGGGCCATCCAGGCAAATGTACCAGCACTAGACATGGCTACAGTTTTGTTGAATTCTCTAGCTAAGCCAAAGTCAGTAATTTTCAGAACTTTGTTTTCAAGATTACCCCACTTAATTGGCTCATTTAACAGAACTGAAAATAAAGCAAAATATCTTAATAAATAGACTTAATTCACATGTGTGAACATGACTACAATATCCACATTAACAAAATATCAAATTCCATTTATAAATTGCAATAGCAACTGTTGAGTAAAAAGACAAAAATCTTTAGGTCACTAAAACATGTAACTTATTGCTGCATAGAATTTTCCTTTGTTACACTAAATAATTACAGTTTCATTTTAGACATATTCCAATCAACACAATACTAATATTTAAAGTGGTTATTGTACATACATTATTATTGTTATCACTTTTCAGTTACTTAAAATGAGTTGCTAACTAGAGCTAAAAGTATATTAAAAAAAGTTTCATATGAAACATGGGTTTATTGACCAATTCTAGTGTTAAAACTTTTGCTGATAATCTCAAATTAAAGACTGTCATGTTGGCAATGCTCATTAGAAACAAAATTTATTTCAGTAGCAAATATTTGATAGGATAATTGGTGAAATTTTTTGTAACAATTAGAAAAATTTGCATAGCACTGCACAAGCAGTTGTCTAAGAGATTGCTTTAGGTATCCAACCTAGAAAGAAAAACTGCTTGAATCATGAAAAAAAAGCCTATTTTTTGTAAAAAAATATTTTGACCCTACAGAGAAGGTGCCGGCATTTTCCACCAATCTCTGTTTCTGTGAAGCTATACATATTAATGTTTACTATAATTACAAATTTACTAAGTGTATCTTCACAAATATTGGCAAGCTTTCAGTGAACATTACGTCTGTTGTACACAAAAAGTTAGCATTTTCCTGAAAATGTATTTCCGATAAATACTTACTTTCTCTAAGAAAACAGATTTCTCAACTAGCACTGCCCTCTATTGGCACAACCTTTCAATGCATGTCATTAGCCTTCCACCTACTGTTTCTGCATATCCACATGCAAGTCATCATGCAGCAGCTCTCCAGCAATAGGAGCGTGACACCACTCCTACTGTAACCAGCACATCTGCACTCATTTATCATTTCGAGATTGGTCAAAAGACCTATACCATATTCATTGGAAGTGGGAAGACTGGGTGGGAAATGTGAGAGAAGGTAAGTATCTACTGGAAATACATTTTCAGTGTTGGAAAAATTCTAACTTCTGATACGATATCTTACCTCTTCTCACAAAATAGATAGAATCCCATATTAAACTGGTGGAGTGTTGATAAAAAATATGGTCCCCCTTTAGGAAGCACACAAAGAGAGACCAGAAAGCTTTGAATCAAGAGAGAAAACACCACACCTTAGCAGGAGACTGCACTACATCTAATCCAGGTATACTCTTCACTCTTTTATAACAGTGTCATGAACATAAAAGGCAGAAACATGAAAGAATCCCAGAACATGTATGACTGATGAATAGGACTCCTGGGTGTCAAGTGGCTAAGGCACAACAGAGCATAGTGGTAGTTTGATCTTATCCAACACCAGGCGGTATCTGTAATGGTACATCAGATCTGCAGTAGGTAGAGGAACATCTACCTCTTCACCTCAAAACAGCAATTGGTAGGGAAAACAAGCTTCCCTACCAAAATCCATCACCACTTGCACGCATTTCCAAACCAACCAACACCAAATCCACCGAGAACTGACATCCAGCAGATGGTAGTAAGGTGGAAAGCCCTGTTGGGATGACGTCTCCAGTCCAAAACCTGGCCATTTGTCACCAAGTCCACTGTAGGAAGAAGGAAACCAGCCAGCATACGTGAGGACTTACTCAGCTGGACCATCTCCAACCAATACCGGACCCAATGGGAGGATGCTAGTGAGGAGGAATGTCTCAGCCTGAGGGGCAAACTGCAATGGAAGTTATATGACATATATATCCAAAACCTGACAGCATCTGCAATTTATCATCAGTTCCATGGTAGAAAGAGCATCATGCCATAGAAAAAAAAAGATTGACCAGAAATATAGACAGAAATACAGGGCAGTGGAACAACCAAAACCAGGCAGCATCTGGAATTGTACATCAGGTCCGTGTTAGGAAGTGCTAAACGCCAGTGATACCTGCAGAATGCCAATGCTCTACTCTCAACTGAGTGGTAAGATTCATCACTCAAGAGGACAGGCCTCCATGGTTTACCACCCCAGTGGCTAGGAACTGGTAAGTGGTAAAGACTCTCATACTCTACTAGAAGAAAGAAAGGGGGACACATTGGAGAGTCCAGAGGACTGCATCACTGAAGAAAGTGCAATGGGTGGCCATAAAATCTTATTTTGAAAAGCAGAACTACTATGTCAATGGAGTCAATGATCCAAATCCAGTTGACATTTGGAATTGTACATCAGGTGTGTGGTAGGAAGAGACTCAATGCCACTGAGCAGCAGAGATGAGTTGCAATCTCTGTCTGCTTTACTCATGTTAGTCTATGAGTTGACGGTCTGGGACAAACATATTTATGAAACAAAATACCACTACAGAGAACTACTAGTAGTCCTACAGAACACCTCATCTCTACAGTGCGCATAACCCAAACACACAAAAGAATTATTTATTATAGGTAACAAAAAATATGGAGACACACAACCAACAGCTGGCAGCATTTGGAATTGTACATCAGGTCTGCAGTAGAAAGGGCCACAATGTAATTGACATCTAACATGGTCGCAGGATAGATAATATGGATTTTCAAAAAAAAAGTATACCTGGTCAGGCACCACAATACAAAAGGAAAAAGGCCCTTGAAAAGTGAAAAAAACTTGAAAAAACAATGACCTGGCACAATACTAAAACACGAAAATTGAAATAAATAGTAAAGAAAAACAAAGTCAGTAGTATAACTAAAAAAAACACTGACGAATATACGAGCAAAAACTAGCACGTCTGTACAGTACCACTGCCAACTGAGAAGTAATTAATGAGTACAGATGTGAAGCGGACACTGGTTATGATAGGAATGGTGTCATGCTCCTACTGGTGGAGAGTTGCTGCATGGTCATTGCATGTGGGTATGGAGAAGTGGGTGGTGGAAGGCTAGTGGCATGCATTGAAAATTTGTGCTGACAGGAAGCAGTGCCAGTCAAGAAAAGATATTTTGTAAGCTGAGGTATGATATTTTTGTATCATTGTATCAGAAATAAGGATGCGCAGTGAAATGAAAATTTGAAAATTATGAAAGAATATGAATATATATTTTTCTTCCTTCAATAAATAATTTGTTTCCACAACATGATTTTATGTTATTCACTACTTTAATTGTTTACCTTCTCATGAAGTTTAATTTTATCAGGAAAACATTTTAAGATTCCCATACACTTACTTACTGTGCACATAAAAATCTGCACTCATTGCTTTGATAAAATTCTCCAATTTCTTTTCCAGAAAGTAAATATTTCACCTTTCAAATATCCATTGTAAAATATAAATAATACATAATTTACTAAAACAGACTGTCTAAAAATAGTTAGAATTGAATTGCTTTTCTAACTAAGATATAACTAGCTTATAATAATTGTTAAATGAATGCTAATTTGCTTACTGACAGGTTAAAAAATCAAGACATCTTGTTAACATATATTGCCACCAATTTCAAAAGGACCATTGCAAGCTTGAAACTGAAAATAAGCTCTTTCAGTTGACAAGCCAAACTATTTTTCTCTATTCTTATCCCAATAGTATCCATGTGTAACTCACGTTGTCGCACGAGTTACTGCAGTTTTATCCTGAACTTCCAATAATCATCTGCCTTTTTTCAAAGTCCACACTGGTGGGTTCAATTAGATTAGAACACCCTTTGACAAGACAAATTATTCTCTTGATCTCTTTCAAAGTGTTAATCTCATTCTAACATATCAAAATGACTCTCGAAATGACTGCTCTGAAAAATACCTCCAGGAGGGCTTCTGCTACTCTCTCTGTCTCTATTTTCACCAGTGTCACATAGTCAACAACTGTCAGAAACAGGCACTAGTAGTCCAATCAAGTCTACAGCTACTCTGCTAAACATCTCTTCCATGAGAGGCATCTCCCCCAATGGCACCTTGGCTACCTTCCCTCTAGGTACTGTCCTTTGGCAGATGTGACATGAGCTGCAAAATCTACTCACATCTCCAATGATTTCTGGCCAATGGAAGTTGCTGGTGATTCTGTTTGCCATCTTCTTTGTTCTTAGGTGTCCTCCCACTACTAGTTCATGAGCCAACTTCATCACTTGAGTTCGGTATTCTGTTGGTACTATGATTTGTTTAACTTCTTTCTATCTAGTTCCTTCAAATTTCTACTACCTGGTATGTTTCCAATCACCAAGTCATATATTGGTGCCTTCATACACATGGCCGCAAGGTCTCCTACATAATATGGAGTATCCACCTTTATTTCTGCTATGGGAAACTTCCTCACTGTCCCATCAATTAGCACACACAGGCATACCTTGCTGTCTGGTCTACACTGCTAAACTACTGCACCCAGTATCTCGTAGAACCTTGCTTTTTTGTCCCCTGTATATCCTTCACTTACTGGCATGATGTGATTTGGTATCACCTCTTGGTGTTTGTCACACACTCCAAGCACTACTGGCACTGTTGATTTTTTTGCTCATTTGAGTCATCAGTCATGTACTGATCAATTATGGAATTGACAATGGTGAATCTGATGTGTTTTCTAGATTCTGTTTCTTCTGGCAGTAGCATCCATGGTGCCAGTTACACTTTTCGTGCTTCTTACAAGTACTATCTTTGTAAATAGCTCCAGCTGCTTTATGTTGAGATTTCCACTGCTGCTTGCTGGCAATTGGCTTGCACTCCATTGCAATACTTCCCTTTTTATAACAAACATAGCATCTCTTCTCCATTTTTTCTATCAACCTCCTGTTACCTTTGGTAGACTCTTGCTTCTGGTCAGCCATTACTGATTTCAGATTTTACTGGATATTTTTGAACTTGCCAGTTATACTCCCTCCATGGGCTTCCATACACTGTTCTGTCAGCTAGATCATCTCCTTCAAATCTTTTGGTGCTCTTTCCTTTAGGAACAGCAACATGTCAGTTGAACAAGTAATCATGAACTGTTCACATACTAATAGGTCAGCCAGTCCCTCAAAACTATTGTCACATTTGACCATGTCAGTCCATCCTGGGAAGTATCACTGTAGATGTGCCAAAAACTGTAATATAATTTCTCCATTGTCCAGTTTGACTTTTATGAACTTTGTGAGAAAACCTTCTTCAGTAAGTTCATATCATTTCCGCAAAGACACTTGTAATTTGTCATATTCCATGGCATCTTCTGATTTCATTCCTGCATATATTTGTAGGCCTTTTCCTGTGAGAAGTGGGCTGAGACAGACTGCCCAGTTGCCTTTGTTCCAATTCTGACTATGGGGAGATCTTTCATATCTCTCCAGAACAGCATCCATGTCATCTTTTTTGTTCATCAAATTTGGGTAGCTTAGGTCAGCTGGCCCTGACTCCATTGTCATTCTTGGGTTCTTTTTCCTTTAGTTGGGTGAGCTTTGCAATCTCAGTTTGAGCTCTTATTCTCTCTATTTCTAGTCTCACTTCTCTCTGTTTTTCTTCTTTCTCAATTTGTGCTCTTATTCTCTCTCTTCTGTTGCCCCTCTTCTCTCACTGGTTCTTGTTGTTGTTCACTGCCTTTAAACCTGAGAAGCTCTCCTCTTTCTATCCATTAATCAAAATTTGACATGTTTATATATCGTGATTGTAATCTCCACACTATTAGTGCTACTATTACAGTTTTACATATATAGGCCTACTTAGTTCTGATGTTAATCATGTTTTTTCTCCCGCCATTTACCACTGTATAATCCAGGCAGTAGCTCGCCAAAACTTACTTTTTTAGTAGTATATATAGTAAATATATGGGTGTGTTGGTCATAGTTGTATCTTAAATACTATACACTTCTCTTCTTTATGTAAAACATTCACTTAGGCCAATTCAATTGCTTTAGAATTCAGTTGAAAAGCCAAACTATTTTTCTCTATTTCTATCCCAATAGTACTTGTGTATAATTCACTTATGTTGTTGTTGTGAGTTACAGCAGTTCTATCCTGAACTTCCAGTGATCATCTGCTTCTCATACTTCCAATAATTGTCTGCCTTTTTGTTGAAGTCCACACAGGCAGGTTCAATTAATTTAAAACACCCTTTGAAGAGCCAATTATTCTCCTGATCTCTTTCAAACTGTTAATCTCACTCTAACAAATCAACCGTTAGGCCATTCACTCCCAGCTTGGTTAACTTTACATTTACTATCTTTCTGCTTGTCTGGTCATAGCTATTTATACGTCTATTACTTAGGCCTTCTAGAAATCTCCATACCCTCAACAGCAATGAATATTAAACACCAAATAAAATAATTAATAATACTACCTACACTAAACAG
>NW_013666603.1:305596-307090 GCF_000517525.1 Limulus polyphemus | reverse complement strand
GGGATGTACGTGACTTTTATTATTTTTATATAGTAGCTTAAGTCATGCTGTATCGTATATCTGTTTATATTAATCATTATATTGAAAAATTAACTCAAAATAGATATATTTTTTAGGAAAGAAGTTGATCCATGATTGTTAGGGTTAAGAGCTATCGAGTGGCGAGTGCAAAGTCTTTACATGAATTAGACTTAGGACTTTGAGATGAAAGAGTTTGTGATTTTTTATTTTCTTTTGAATTTAAATTTGTAGTTTTAAGTTCAATAATTTAGCATAATTTTATATTTAGTTCATAATAATAATAATAATATGATTCAGTATTTAGAATGATAAACTTGTGTTATTTGTACGTAATACTACTAGTACCAGTACCACATAAGAATTTTGTATTTTTCCTTCTTACAATCTTTGTTTTGTAGTAAGACCCACACTTCTGTTGTTATTGCATTAGAATTAAAACAGTTTAACTGATATATATATAGTTTATTGTGATATTTTGTAAATGGATCAAGTACAAGTGACAACAATAAAACCCATATGTTGGTTGTGAAACAGGCTAAATACATTCATCTCAATAATACAGGGAAGCCATGACATTCTCACAGTTGGGGTCTCAATACACTGAAGAGCTAAAGTTTCGAATTCCAACATAAATCTTGCCTATAATGAGAGGAATGTGACCAGGACTAATCTTTTAAGTGATGTAAAGTAATTTTCTTTGTAATTTATGGTGGCTGTATTGTTTGGTAATCTCTTCTAACAGGATGTATCAAGTAACAAGGGGTCAGGCTCAGGCGGTGTTTATTGAAACCACCTGTACTATAAACTGTTACATACATTCACTAGTAGTGGCAATTAGTTTTGTCTCTATAGTGAAACAACATACACAAACATATGTTGAAATAAACTTGTTTGAAAGTTCAAAGAAATGATATTCAAGTACCGAAAAGCTTTCTTACTATCATATCTACAGTAATGTTCAAATGCACCCGCGCTGGGCTGAACTAGAATGACCCCCAACAGGGGTGAGATAGTTTACAGAAAACGTACAAAGTTCATGCTGCTAACCCCATGGTTTATTCGGCACAATAAACAAAAGTACGGCTGCAATGAAACATAGACATAAACTTCAAATAAAAAATATATTTATGAAAGAAAATTAAAAAGTTTTTATGTACATAAATGAACATGAAATCTTAGTTAAAAACAAAAATACTCATTTATTGTTTAGGTTTATTTACATATACTATTTTTGGGTCTCATATATTACTTGAAACCATAAGGAGAGTACATGATTATTAAAAAAAATAGATAAAATTTGCATTTTATGGATGATACAAATTTTTTGGGATTGCAAAATAATGTACAAAAACATAAAAAGTAATCAGTTCAAATCTGGAACAAATATAAATATTGTAATCATTTCTTATAAATTCCATTTCCTAATGTAATTTTCCAAGATATTAATAATCATAATGGAAAAAAAACTAAATT
>NW_013666603.1:298928-304573 GCF_000517525.1 Limulus polyphemus | reverse complement strand
CACAATTGTTAGGGTTAACAGCTATCGAGTGGTGAGTGCAAGGTCTTTACATGAAGTAGGCTTAGGACTTTGAACTGTAAGAGTTTGTGATTTTTTTTTATATACTGTTGCGTCAGCGAGTCACGTGACTATTCTCACGCCCTCTGCATTCTAGAACTATACTGTACCTTGGCGAATGCTCTAGCATTTACTAGATATAGGGTAGTCTGGTATATAAAAGAGGGTGCCAACGTGACAGAATAATGTAATGTGTGTGTAGATAGTGAGTAATTGAACTGCAGTCAGAAGTATTATTGAGCACGTTCGTTGTTATAGCTTTTGTTTAGCGCGATTGTTGAAGCTGAGTGTATCGGTAAAGTTATATTCAGAAAGAATAAACCAGTTTTATTAAGAAAGGACTTGTGTCGCTTAAGTTTCGTTGGAACGAAGTTACGGAAAGTTAATTAACAAACGGAGACGTAACAATACTTTTGTATTTAAATTCGCAGTTTTAAGTTCAATAATTTTGTTCATAATAAAAATATGATTTAGTATTTATAAGGAAAACTTTGTGTCATTTGTAAGTACTAGTAGTACCACTTTGATAGCTTTAGGCTTATCGTAAGAATTTTGTAATTTCTTTCTTACTATCATTACTTAGTAAGCCACACACTTCTGTTGTTGTTTTAATTAAAATATACTAAATGATTTATAAATATTTTATTCTGATATTTTGCAAAGGGGTGCTAATACATTGAAGGGCTTAAGTTTCAATTCCAACATAAATATTGCCTATAATGAGAGGAATGTGACCAGACTAATATTTTAAGTGCTATGAATTGACTTTCTTTGTAATTTATGGTGTCTGTATCGTTTGGTAATCTCTTCTAACAGGATGTATCAAAAATTAGGCGGTGTTATTGAAACCACCTGTACTGGAAGCTATTACAACTCACTAGTAGTGGCAATTAGGTTTCTCGGTATAGTGAAACAACATACAAGGACATGTGTTGAAATAAACTTGTTTGAATGCTCAAAGAAATGATATTCACGTACTGAAAAGCTTTCTTGTTATCATATCGACAGTAATGTTCAAATGCGTCCGCGCAGGGCTGAACAAGAGTGACCCCCAACAGGGGTGAGATAGTTACGGACAACGTACAAAGGTTTATGCGGCACAATAAACAAAAGTACGGCTGCAATGAAACATAAAAATAAACTTGAAATAAAAATATATTTATGAAATATTTGTAAATAAACCTAAACAATAAATGAGTATTTTTGTTTTTAACTAAGATTTCATGTTTATATATGTACATAAAAACATTTTAATTTTCTCATTTTTGGGTCTTGTATATTACCGAAACCATAAGGAGAGTATGTGATTATTAAAAAAATAAAAATAGATAAAATTTGCACTTTATGGACGACACAAATTTTTTGGGATTGCAAAATAATGTACTAAAACATAAAACGTAATCAGTTCAAATCTGAAAATTACAATATTTATATTTGAATTTCTTATAAATTCCATTTCCTAATGTAATTTTCCAAGATATTAATAATCATAATGGAAAAAAAACTAAATTTATCAAAAGTATTAGGCTTTATGTTTCTTAAACTATGTGCATTTATGAAAGTTCTTAAGAAGTTTCAAAACTTTTTAACCAATAGTTTTATTGTTGGAATGACATATAGCAAGACTTGCATTGGCTACTAAGAAAATTAGTAGCCAGTAGTCATCAGGTTAAAAGAACCTGCCACTGAAAGAACAATGATACAAAACTAGTTTAAGAAGCAGGATTATTTTTGATGAAAATAAAATAAAACTTTGAGATACATGAAACTGAACTTTAACCATGAAGATGGTAACTATGAGATCAAGGACTGAAAGCAAAGCATTATTTAGGATGACGAAATTATTAAGACAAGGCAAGGAGAAATAAGATAAATTTAGAGAAAACCAAAAAGAGTGAGACAAGAAATTAATACTAAACCAAGAGGAAATTGAAAAAAAAAGAATAACTAACAGGAGATCAAGAAGAACGTAACCTCTAAAACCCCCTTAAGTATTTTTTTCCGCAAAGCTTTATATTTTATTTGTTATTTTCTCTACCCTGATACTAAATGGACTTGATCAATTTAAGTGATCTTGTAACCATGATACAAAATTATGATAGATCTAAATTACCCATTTTTCTTTCTAAAATGACTGCAGATTATAATAGTATACATCTGTTTATACTTACTTTTATTGTTTTATTACCCTTTGAACCATGTCTAACTAATAATCCTAACATACAAATAGTAAAATCACACAGTGAACACATAGCTTGCATTATCATATTGAATGACTTAATACATGATCTGCTTGCGAGCATACCCCATGAAGATTTTTTTATTATCATCATTATTTTTCATTATCTCACCTAATTTAACCTAATGAGTTTCTTATGTTAACATTTTAGTTATCTTTATAACCATACATAAAGAATATACATGAAAAACAAGAAATATAGTACTTACCTTTGACCTCTTCGTTTTCTATTGTCGGTTGCCAATCAAATTTAAGCCTACTTTTTTATAATGATGGTAAAAGTATGCAAAAATATTTTTATTTACTTAAATAATGCACCAAAGAACACAGAATAATAAATACACAAAGCAAACAATGTCGTATAACAATTAAGAGTAACTGGCTTTCTAATTAGAACAAAAGGATCATAAAATAATTCCCTTTGCTGCTTGATCTGAATATCAAAAGATAAACTTTCAAACTGAAAAGCAAATTGACAATATTCTGTACTGAAAACAATGTAGTATTACACATTGTCCACTAGATTAAAATTCTGCCTTTATACTGGTTATAAATGACGTAATATAAAATATCTAGAGAGATTTATTGACTATTTGTGAAAGAGATGATGTGACAACTGGTCCTGGCAAATGGGTTTAATTTTCTAGTTTATGACTGTAAAAATTAGACTTTGCTATAGTAAAACATAATTTATGATAAATATCATATACCTCAGAGAGGAGTGGTAAATAAATTATAGAAGAGGGAAGGCCTAGAGAATAAACATTACAATTCTCATAATAGGAGAAATTAAGGATATTTGAAAATATTTCCTTAAAAAATTAAGAACTTTAAATTTATATAATATTAAAGTTTGATTTATTAACTATGTTTTCAAGCTGAAGTCAAAAGTGAAGTACAGAAAAATATCAACAAGGTTAAAAAATCACTGAGGTAGAAAATAATGTGATAAAATGAAAAAGCTGTAAAATGAATTATTAAATGCAAAGATTAAGCCAGCTACACCTCTTTCTGCATTGGCTAAATAGTTCCCATCAAAATCACCACCTACTACCAAATATGGATTTGGAAAACTTGTTGACCTTTATCTGTTACCAATACTGTTGTGTCACTTGTTACTGAAGGACCTTCCTGTACTACTCCAGCCATTACATTATCAAATCAAGCTCCAGAATTTAGCTGCCTAGTTCAATATAAGCCAATAGAGAAATCAATGGACCATGAGTTGCAGGTGCCATGGGAGTCATACTAGGCTTAGTTTGAAATCACTTCAAGACTGAATGGGTGGAATAGGAAATAACAAGCCATTCAAACAGCAGGATTTCAAGAGGAGCTTAAGCTTTCACATACAAGGGATACATCAGCTAACAATGACTTTTGGGAAGTTAGAGAGAGTACTATTAGAGCAAAAACCAAAGTATTGGAGTTAATTGTTATGAGCCTATACTATTGAGCAACAAATGTCAGCCCTTGGCTTGTGAAGATGAGGAGCTACTGGAGGGAAAGAAACCAAAAGGGTCAGAGAAGGATGTGGATGATAAAGTTAAGGAGGTTATAGTTATAAGTGATTTCTTGACAAGGCATGTGGATAGGATAGTCTGTGAAGTAAATAAGGAGAAAAGAATTAGATTATTAATGGCTGGAGATGGCTTGAATGGGTAATGAAGAAAACTTTAATAGCAGTTTAACATAACAGCAAATGTACCTGATGATGACAAAACCTTGTCGAAACGTTGTACATTTGCTGTTATGTTAAACTTATATTAAAGTTTTTCTTCATTACCCATTCAAGCTGTCTCCAGCCATTATTAGTCTCAAAGTGGGTTCCTCGTCATCAAATTAGAATTAGATTATGCTACCCAGCAGCATAGGTGGAGGATATAACTGACAAAGAAAGAGATCAACAAAAAATTATGCAATTTTGGTTGTGCATGTAGGGGCTAATGATGTCGGAAAAGGTAGGTCAGAGAAGGTAATTGATAAGTACAAGGGGTTGATAAGGCATTTAAAGAAAAAGGCCATAACCTAATTTTGTCAGGGATACTGCCAAGAACTGATTGTGGGAGTAAAATTGTGAGTAGATTATTAGGGCTAAATGTTAGGCTTAGGTTAATATGTAAGGATGAACAGATTGGCTGGTTGGACTTGTAGGATCACTTCAATGGGAGATGGGAATGGATGGTTTACATTTAAATATAGTATGGCCTGGCTTGTCTGCAGAGGCTATTAACTCAGCTGTAAGGGAAGATTTTAAATAGGACTAGAAAGTGGTGAGAGCCAGGATTAATGAAAAAAAAAAAGATGTGGAGAAAAGTTTAATAAAGAAAATAAGTATAGAAGTAGTTCTAAGGGTAGGCTTCATTGTCACTATTGTAATGCTAGAAATATAACAAATAAAATAGATGACCTTAGAGCACTGGTAGGAATGGAGGATTTTGAAATAATGGGAATAACTGAAATATGGTTAAGTGTACATGATTTTGATGACAGAAATTTCTTTGAAATACAGGGTTATGGGTTATTTAACAGGGATAGAGTACTAATGAGATGGGGGGAGGAGTGGCTTTATGTGTAAAATGTGAGTTTCTTCCTGTTGAAGTTGAGAATATTAGATGTAATAGTAAGGAGAATGATCCATTTGGGTTCCAATTAGTGGACATAAAGGGAAAAGGTTTTTGGTGGGAATTTGTTACAGACCATCAGATGATACTACTAAAATTAGTGAGAAACTTTACAGTGAGATCAAGATTTCAGCTGTTAACTCTTTCAGCACAGACTCTGTCCCTGGGATCAGCCTCGTAACCATTCTTTGCTTTTTTATAGTTTTCATGCTATAACTTTCAAATTAGTAAATGAATGTTAACGATATTTGGCAGATTATCAGTAAACATTACAATGCTTCCATATGCAAAATATATATTTTTCTTATTAAGTCTTAAAGTTTTTTAAAGCAATGTTTCTCTCACGCCTTTTTTTGTTCTTTTCACATCTTTCCTATCTATCATGCAAAGTAATTTTCATTTTCAGATTAAAAATACTTTAATAAATCAGAAAATTTTCAAATTTCACATGTGAAATCTTTATAATGTCCAGATAGTTATCAAACATTTCTTAAGAAACAACTTTATATTTTATCTGGTATTTTCAGTAATTAATCTCTGTACAGGTTCGGTAGATTTGACTGATCTCATAACCACCATAAAAATTTAGGAAATAAATATGAATTATGTCTCTTTCATTCTGAGAGAAACATTGCTTTAAAAAACTTTAAGACTTAATAAAGACTTGGCTGTGTTTTAGTCGACTAGTATTTTGTAAAATAGTCACATTTCAATTATTATACATTATA
>NW_013666603.1:296631-298874 GCF_000517525.1 Limulus polyphemus | reverse complement strand
AAAATATTTTTTTTAGGTTTTATATATATATACATTTGAATAACTAAAAAATCATATATTGATACCATAGAATTTGACTATAATGTATTAAGCTTAGTAACTAAGATGTATTTTAGTTTTAAAAAAATATGAAATTTTCAAGCATACTAAAGACACACCCTACCGTGTTGAGATATAGGTTCAAAAGAAAGAAATGTTGCAAAGCCTGTTAAAATGGCTATGGGGACATTCTGAGCTTCCGATTGGTTATTCATGTCATATATAGAAGTGTATATAAGGGAGCATTTCCAAAAATGGAAAGAGGTAGGTGAGGTGCCACCGTGTTTGGTTTATCTCATGAATAATATCTTGGCAAATTGAAAAGATAAGAGGCTCTTATTTTATATTATAGCTTGTCAATATCGGTAATTTAAGTTTCTAATTAGTATAAAACTAAAGACTTAGTATTTTGACTTCACAAACATCTAATTTGAACCAGTGCTGCATTCAAAATACCACGTGACACACAAAAATTGATGTATATCTGTGTTCCTTTAATATTTGCTTTTAAATTAAGAAATTGAGTAATATATAGTACTAAAATTTGAATTATAATCTACATGTTCATACCAAAGTTACTGACATAAATTCATGAAATAGCAGTTCAATAAAATTTTAAATGCGAGTCAAGAAACGAAATGACATAGCCTTTCACCTGTGACCTGTCTCAAAAGGGTTAATAAGGTCATAATTATGAGTGATTTTAATTTATGATATATAGATTGGGAAATGCTAGAATCAAACCATGAGAGAGCAAGATTTTTGGAAACTGTTCAAGATGGTTTTCTTCACCAGTTGGTCAAGGAACCTGCTAGAAACAATGCTATTTTAGATTTATTGTTAACTTCTAACATAGAAATTGCTGAGAGTAGAAATTGGGGAACATCTAGGTGCAAGTGATCATTGCTCTATTAGGTTTGATGTTTTGCTGCATATGGTGATTACAAATAATGATATTTTGGTTACAAATTTAAAATGGAAACTTTGAAGGAATGTGACAAGAAATACCTATTATGAATTGGGCAGCTGAGTTACTTGGAGACACTGATCAGATGTGGAAAATTTTTAAGGATAAATTTGTAAATATTGAAGATAAGCATATTCCTTATAGAAAGAAAAGGGTGGATGCAAGTAAGAAACCAGGGTGGCTCACAAAGGGTATTAGAGATAAAATTACAGAAAAACATCACAAATTTAAGAAATATAAATTGATTAGTATGATGGTAGATTGAGAAGACGTATGGAAAAAGGTTGGCTGAAAATGTAAAAACAGTAAGGATTGCTTTAAGGACATTAAGGATAAACAAAATGTCAGGATGGAGGTAGGATCCATGAGGGATGATAAAGAAAGGATTATATGTGATGACTGCAAAATGGCTGGGTTTTTCTTCAATTTTTACTAGTGAAGATTTAAGCAGTATTCTTCATCTTGAAAAGTTGATAGATGGAGACAGGGTCAGACAATATGCTTGCATTAATTCTGAGCTTGTCAACAAAAATTGGGAAGTTTGAAAAATGATAAGGCTCTTGTACAAGATAATATTTGCCAAAGGGTTTTGAAGGAGGTTAAGGATTGGATATGTGAGTTACTTGCTAGTATTTTAAGTAGGTCTTTGAATCACTCCTCTTTTCAAGAGAGGTAATAAAAATTGTCCCAGTAATTATAGGCCTTACATCAGTTGTGGGAAAAGTTTTGGAAAGTCTGTTAAAAAATGCTTTGCAAAGTCATTTAACAAAGCTTACAATTTTACTGGATAGTCTACATGGTTTCACTAAGGGAAAATCTTGCCTTATAAATCTTTTGACATTCTTTGAAAGGGTAACTGTTTATGTAAATGAGGGTAAGGGTGTAGATTGGGTGTATCTGGATTTTCAGAAAGCATTTGACAAGGTGCCACATACAAGGCTTGTAAAAAAAAATATCTCTACAGGTGTGGGGAATAAGTTAGCTAATTGGATAGAAGAAAGCAGAAGGTTGTTATAAATGGAATTCAGTCAAACTGGATTATTGTCACAAGTGGGGTACCTCAGAGCTCAGTCTTAAGACCTTTGCTCTTTTTGATTTACATCAATGACGTAGATGAAGGAATGGTCAATACTTTACTTAAATCTGCAGATGATATTAAGGTCTTGGGTGTTCTACCTGTGAAGATGATGCTGGTGCTTTACAAAAGGATTTAGATAACTTAGTGAGTTGGGCAAAT
>NW_013666603.1:292648-296175 GCF_000517525.1 Limulus polyphemus | reverse complement strand
TTAAGGTCTTGGGTGTTCTACCTGTGAAGATGATGCTGGTGCTTTACAAAAGGATTTAGATAACTTAGTGAGTTGGGCAAATAGGTTTTAATTATAAAAAATGCAAGATAATGCATGTGGGTTATCATATTTTGAATTATAAGTATAATTTGGATGGGAATAACCTAAACAGCATCCTGAAAGAAATAGATCTTGGTGTATGGTTTATCACTCTCTTAAGCCATCCAAGCAGTGTGCTGTTGCTAGTGATAGGGCAAATAGAATTTTAGATTGTATCTACAGAAATATTAAATAAAAGTTTCAAGAGAATATAATTTAATTGTATAGGTCATTCATTAGGCCACATTTGAAGTATTGTGTTCAGTCTTGGGCTCCTTACCATAGGAAGGACATTGAATTGTTAGAAATTGTTCAGACGAAGATTACCAGAATGGTGCCTGGGATGGAGGGTTTGTCAGGTGAGGAGAGATATTTGAAATTGTTTTCTCTTGAAAAAAGAAGAGTTAGAGGGGGATCTGATTGAGGTGTTTAAGATCGTAAAGGGAATTGATAGTGTTGATGCATCATCTTTTTTCATACTTAATGGCAAGAATAGTAGAACTAGGGGAAACAACTATAAATTTTGGCATGGTTGGAGTTATCTTCAGCTAAGACAGTTTTATTTTGCTAACAGGGTGGTTGGCCTCTGGAACGGGTTTCCTTCAGATGTTGTGGAGGCAGTGAATTTAAGTGAGTTTAAAAGAAAGCTTGATAACTATATGAATGATAAAAGCTGGTTTTAAGATTTCTTTTATTAGTTTAGTTTAGAGGATAGGACAGCTGAAATGGATCAATAGGTCCCTTGTTGTCCTTAAATATTATGTTATCTTGTCATCCATTTAAAAGGACCAGCTTCAACAACTCTAAGATACCTTTAAACTAAGAGTCATAACTACCAAGCATTGGTAGATTCCTTATCAAACATGTTCTGAGTGACACACCAGAAGGAGGTATCAAGAGCAAAATCTAGAACAGCTGATTTGAAATCATTTGGCCAATTATCTTAACCAAATGTTCTTTGTGAAATGATGGATTAATTGGTAAGTGACCAATTTATAGATGCCATAATAGACTAGAATATGAAAATCATGCTCAAGCAAAGTAGGTGTACATCTTTAAACGAAGCTCTGCAATTGGCAATGGAATTAGAGTCCATTAATGTTACAGATAAACAACTAGAGATACTATATCAGACTGAATAATAGTGAAACATTAATTCATACTGTTAATAGTCTAGAACAGTGTTTCCCAACTCAAAATCTACTGCATCCTGGTAGATCTTTTGAATACTTCATCACACCCAGATAAAATGAGTTACTATATATTCATACAACATTTCGCACCCCAGCAAATAATGATCTGCACCTTAGTGGTTGGGAAACACTGGTCTAGAAGTACTAAAGGGATTGATCAGAGAACTTGTTAGACAGAATGGAAGGAATAAACAACAAGAAAATAGGTAAGTGAAGTGTAACTTGAAAGGACATATTACCAAAAATTGCTGACAAAAGCTTGTAGGGAATAAAAGGTCCTCCTAAAGTATACCAGAAAAAGAGGATTGTTATAGAGGTAGGAAACCTGAATGTTACAGCTGTCGAAAATCAACAAATGGTAAGATAAAGAGGAGACAGTAACCCAAAAAGTAGTCTTTGAGTTCAAACAGACTAGAAACAAAATTCAAACTAAACATCAGGAAACAAGAATTAGCTGAATTTATGGGGCCCATTTGTCCACAGTTTATTGATGGGAAATCTTGCAGTATGTTGATCTACACTGGTTCTACAGCTACAATAGTTTGATACAATTTAGTAATGAAAGTAGAAAACTGCCCCCGGATATGAAGAAAAATAAAGGAATGATGCAAAAATCAAATTAACTGATGTTCCAGCAAGAGGAAAATTAGAAGTTACCCATACTGTAGGAAATTTCTCTATGCCTGTTGATGTGTCGGTAACTGCATATTGGTAACAGACTTTATGCACCAACATAGTTGCAAAGTTAGGTTAGCTTTAAATAGCTTCACAGTCTATAATAGGAAATTTATGTGTACTACATGGCAATTACTAACCCGAGATTAGACTTTTCATGACAACCAGGAAAGCAGTCATCATACTACTGAGAAGTGAAGTATTCATACAAGGACTTGCTTACATCTAGTGATAGGGCATAATAGAGCTAAACACTCCAGCATGTCCTGATAGATTAACCCTTTCCATACAGATAGGGGTCAGAGTGCATGTCATCACGTTTCATAGACTTACATTCAAAATTTTATTATTATACACTACTTAATTTCTTACTTCAAACATAAATATTAAAAAACAAAACAAATATTTGTAAATAGTAGATATAATTATTTTCTATGTATTTTTTATTTACTGTTCTATGTTTTAAGAAAAATAACTGAATTTGAAAAAAAATATTTGTAAATATGAGTAATATATATACTAGGATGGTCCATGCATATATGGCAAAAAAAAAGAAATAGTACACATGAAAGCTCATGATGCATTTTTTTCATTTCTTATATCCGGGCTTGATTCTAAGGAAATTTCCAGGTTCTCTGTAAGGCTTTGTTGGTTGCCCATTTAAAAAAAAACAAACTACACAGACCCTGAAAAAAAGATCCAATTATGACAATATTGATATAAAAAGACCCTAAGAATAAGATCCAATTACAAGAATTTTGATGTTTTTTTACATCTTATTTCCAAAAAGAACAATTAATGTTTAGTTGGCAATTTTGCATCTTTATTCAACTAATTTTTGATACCTTGTAACCTGGGAAGTTTCATTACACTGTAAAAAAATAAGACCAAACCATGTTACATAGTACCTTAAAGAAACAAACAGTCAATGATCTATAAAACTTTTAAACAGAACATCAATCTTGGCCAATCATGTTCAGTGTTTTCATTCTAACCAGCTTGGCCTGCCTGCCAAGTACAGTAAAGAACAGACTGTAGTAAAACTAGACTTACATCAGGACTCTCACACATACTACTATACTGTAATACGAACACAATGCCTGAGCACTGCATATGTACACACACACACATTACTGAAATGTATTGTCATTCATACTAGTAATTGTATTGACCTAGATAGAGGCAAAGTTCGCCTTATCTTATTTATTGTTATTCTGTTTCCTACTGATCAAAACAATCATTACATTTTATTTGCAGTTATCATTATTATGTTCTGTTTAATTTGTGGATTCTCCCACTTTTCTCAGGGTAGCTAGGCCTTCCGTATTTCCTAGACTAAATTGATTGAGTCTTTCTAACTGTCACGTCTCTGTTCGTTTGTTAATTTCTCATAAAAATTCTTTCCGAAGAACTTCAGCAATACAAGTCCTTTCTTAAATAAAACTAGTTTATTCTTTTCGCAATACAACTTTGCAATACACAGAATTTCCATAGTCACCTTAACTTAAACACATGCTATAATTCACAACGATTCACGTACTTTACTTACGGTCACTACTG
>NW_013666603.1:289137-292614 GCF_000517525.1 Limulus polyphemus | reverse complement strand
AGCGTGCATGCTTCCAGCATCACGTGACTTCCGCTGTCGTAACATAACGTTAACCTTAGGCCTATATGTGCATAATCAAAAGGGGTTCAGTGTTTCAACTGTGACAATAAACAATAAATATTCTGAGTTTGATTTTGTAAATTTGATCAATTTTGTTCCTACTGAAGGTATATGGGTAAGAAGTTCAGACAGCCATGTTTGTTTTATTGTTGGAAAGATCTATACTAGAAAACAATCTCACTAAATATTCATTTTATTGGCATTCGTTTTCCTTGCAATTTTCCACCCTCACGTAATTGTGTTGCAAACCTCCCTGCATGCATAGCAATATCAGGAGGGGAAAAAATTAAGTAATCCCCTTGATAACGATCAGAAAACAAAGCAGGGTAGACTCAAAAGCAACTGGTTGAATCTCCAAAATTTCACAAACACATGTAACTAACTGCAGAAAAAAGGGGTAAAAGGTGGCTGGCTGATCAGATGAGTCCTCAGGAGAGGAAGCTCTAGTGAAAGAAGCAAGAAACAGAGAGTCTAAATTCTCCCCAGAATATCCCATTTAAGAATGAAAATTTAAATCAGCACCTCTCAGAAAGATACTCCCAGGCTGCATGAAGGACTCGATCTCACCCCGAATCAGGTCACAGACAGACACACCCCCTCTGACTGTTGACCAGTACTAGATAACAAAGGAGGAATAAACGAAGGCTGAGTAGTCTAAGCGCTTGAAACTGTTACATGGGAATTCATATACATTTTTTTTAAATATATTTGTAGGAAAAAACAAAAAAAAATAATTAAATGAAATATATATCTGGATAACAAAACAACGAATTCCCAATTATCAGAAATCGAAAAAGAAGAAAATGTAAATCACAAAATGTTAGTCTGAATGCTCGTGCTTTGTCAAGAAAGTGATTTTATAGTCTGCATATAGTGCTTATATACAGTACCTGCATAGAGGGTGTGTGAGGGTTGGTGTAAAGTTTTGCAAATTAGATATTGTTGAGGGCAGTTGATAGCAACATTAGATAGCAAAGATGAAGATCGAGAAATAGTTATTAGTGTCAGCAGACGTATCCATGTTTTGGAATGTTCACTTTTTCAAAATATTTTTCAATGAGGTAATTACTACAATTAGTAATTATTAGCACATACACCACCCACAGGGAAGTGTTTCTGCTAGTCAAGTATAACGATACAGAAGAGTCCAAGTTGCACCACCTCTATATATGCATGAATCAATCCAGTTTTTTTTTTACTTCCAACATAGTTAGTGGTAATGGAATATAGGCAAATATATGCAAAATAATTTATCATTTTTATATTTCTGGCCCACCCTAATATATAGACATGTAATGTATGGTAACTGTAATGTTACTGTATTTTAAAAAATACTGGTGCACTAGTAATAAGACTAAGAGAAAGACATTTATACTTTGTAAAGGCCAGTTTTATGCTATTTGATATAATAATGTGAGATGTATGTGCATTGCATGATTTGCAAACTGTATGGTGTGATTATTTGTTAGACATGCTTCAAAGGTCAATAAAAAAAATAAAAAAATTAAATATAAATGTATCCTGTTATGAGATTTAAGCTATTTAAAATAAACATTTGTGGTTTCCTGTTACCATTTGCAGTCATTCTAGAAAAAATAAGAGTAATTTAGATTTATTTCCTAACTTTTTATGGTGGTTGCGAGGTTAACCAAATTTACCAACCCAATAGAGTTAAGGTAGAGAAAATAACAGATAAAATATAGTTTTTCTAAAATAAAACATTTAATATTTATTTAGGAAGTTATAAAGATTAAGTAAATGAAAGTTGAAAATTTTAAGGTGAGAAAAAGTATTTTTAACCTTAAAATCAAAATTACTTTGCATGTTAGATAGTCAACATTCTGAAAGAAGAAATTCATATGCAAAACTTGAATTAAAAATCCTAATACGTAATTAAAAAACTGCTATTTTGTGTACAAAAGCCTTGTAATGTTTACTGATAAAATGCAAAATTTTGTGAAGATACAAATATAAGTACATTATCAAAAGTTATAATATGACTACTCTAATGCTTACTTAACTCTCTCAATATGGGCTCAGTCAATTTGACCAAGCATGTGACCATTTTGTACTCATTTAAAGTCTTTATAGATTTAATACTTATAACTCTCGATATAGTGTGCGTATCTTCACGAAACTTGGAAGTCTTTCAGTCAATATTACAAGTCTTTCACATAAAAAAAAATCATATTTTTTAGAGAAGTATTTTAAATAAAATAGAATTAAAATTTGTCCATTAATATTTTCATGTTTAAATTAAAAATACTTTTCCTCATCTCAAATTTCCTTTGCGTAATCCCAAAAACCTCCTAAATGCATTTCAAACGTTTTATTTCAGTAAAACTTTATAGTTTATGATATTTTCTCTACCCTATCTCAAAACAGGATTGGTCATTTTGACTGACCTTGTAACCACCAAAAAAAAACACCTAAATTACCCTTTTTTTTTCTTTCTAGAATCACCTCTAACTGTATCTGAAATTAGATTTGTTTATCCTAAGTAGCACTAAGTTCATAACATTATTCATCTATTTATAATTAAATTTTATTGCTTTATTGCCCTTTGAACATGTGTAACTACTTTCCACACCATTATAAGTTGTAAATCACTCTGAGAACGTGCAGGTCACGTTACACCATCAAATTACATTACCCACGAGCTGCTTACGTGTATGCCTCATGAACCATTTTAATGATATTATTATTATTACTTATTTTATCTAATCTAGTCTTAAATAACTTAAAAAGATCCGTATTTTATTATAAAGAATAAATATGAAAAACACAAAATAAAGTACTTACCCAATCTTCTTTTTTCTTGCTCTTGATTGTTGAGGAGAGTTAAGCCTAATTTTTTATTATAATGATAGTAATACACTTGAAAATGTTTATTTGATTACATAATGCACCAAAGAATACAGACAAATAACATGCAAAAAGTAGACAAATTCACTTATCTCTCAAAATTTTTCTGGCTTTCTAACTATGAGACAAAAGCCATTAGAAATTCATTCAAGCTAGTCATTAACTTTCCCATGGGAACAAATCTTGTATTGTGAGTGAAATTTATGATATTATGTCAGAATAAAATGTTATACAATACATCATTTGATAGATGAAAACCTTGACTTTCTATTGGTTATAAGTAATATATAATGAAATGTAAGAGAGAATTATCAGAAAGGATGTGACAGATGGGTGTGGCAGGAGGGGTCCGATTTTCTATTCGATAGAATAGATATGGTTTGTCTGAGCAATAATGATTTTATAGAGTGTAATTTGCACTTTAATTTCATACTTTTTCAATGGGTGGTGGATAAAATAGGGATGATGACATGCTAGGAGAAAATGTGTCACGTGAGTCACACTAGTGGAAATTCAAAATTTTTTTAAATATTTCCTTGTAGAATTAAGAAC
>NW_013666603.1:288010-289116 GCF_000517525.1 Limulus polyphemus | reverse complement strand
TATAACATAAATAAAAAGTGGTTTAATAAAATTTTGAATGTGAGACACTAAAACCTTGTGTCATACACAGTAAAGGGTATTCGAGGCAATAGGGTTAAGTGGTTACATAGTAGGTGCAATGCACCTAGCACCATAGTCATATAGTTAATGCTTGGTAGAACTCCTGTAGATTTGAACAACAAAGATGTCATCATTATGGTCATGAATACAACAAATCATAAGATTGAAGTCAAATCTATATGTGGTATTGTAAGATGTGAGGCTGTATAATAAGTACTTCCTCATCAAAGAGCATCAGAAGTAGTCACCTTTGAGGAAAGATGCAGGAAGTCAAATGTCAAACCCTTACATAAAAACAACTTACCATCTCGTTTACAAGAGTTGTATGATGAAGCTGTGGAGGTCTTACAATTGATCAGTATCTGATGTTACATAATTTCCTCATGAACTATCAAGACACTTTCAGTAAACCTCATTACTTAGATGGAAAAAGATTGATAATGGAGATGCATCCTTATGCAACTAAATGACTTCCACTTGCAAAACAGGCTGAGGCTTTCAAAGAGATAGAAGCTATGAAGGAACAAGATGTGAGAGAACCTTTTACTAGTTCATAGGCATCACTTACTGTACTTGTGAAGAAGGAGGATAGGTCCACAAGGTTCTGCATGAACTACATGAAGATAAATGAAGTTGCAAAGAAGGACACCTACTCACTGTCGAGTGGAATTCGACAAAACAAACAGAAGGAAGACAGATTTTACTGCAGGAAATGGATTGTGGTAATTTACTGTGTTACCATTTGGATTATATAATACTCCTGCAACATTCAACAATTAATATAGTATTCGATGACGAGGAACCCACTTTGAGACTAATAATGGCTGGAGACGGCTTGACTGGGTAAAGAAGAAAAACTTTAATATAACCGCAAATGTACAACGTTTCAACAAGGTTTTGTGATCATCAGGTAAAATGACAAAACCTTGTCAAAACGTTGTACATTTGCTGTTATATTAAAGTTTTTCTTCATTACCCATTCCAGCCGTCTCCAGCCATTATTAGTCTCAAAGTGGGTTCCTCGTCATCGAATACTATATTAATTA
>NW_013666603.1:279359-288000 GCF_000517525.1 Limulus polyphemus | reverse complement strand
TAATTAATATAGTATTCGATGACGAGGAACCCACTTTGAGACTAATAATGGCTGGAGACGGCTGGAATGGGTAATGAAGAAAAACTTTAATATAACAGCAAATGTACAACGTTTTGACAAGGTTTTGTCATTTTACCTGATGATGACAAAACCTTGTTGAAACGTTGTACATTTGCGGTTATATTAAAGTTTTTCTTCATTACCCATTCAAGCCGTCTCCAGCCATAATTAATATAGTATGCTCTGTCTGAACTACTATGGAAAGTGGTACTATAATCCTTATATGACATAATTGCACAGGGGAAGACTTTGTTAATGCTTATGAAAGCATAGAAAAGGTTCTGGATTGGCTGACAAAAGAAAACCTTAAGCTGAATCTTAAGAAATGTGAATTATTCCATCAAAAGGTGAGTTTCCTGGGACATATGTCAGAAGAAGTGTGTCTATAGACCCATCAAAATCTGACTCCGTAGAAAATTAACCACCATTTGAGTGAGTTAAGATTTTTTGGGCTGTAATATTACTCTCATTATTGTGTAAAATCATTCTCTGACATAGCCCATCCTCTATATAAGTAACTCAACTTTTGTTGAACTGCTGATTGTGAATACTCAACTCTTGAAGATACACTTATTTTAGTAACAGATGCTCATAATTTTGTAGTGGGAACAAGTTTTTTCACAAGTGCAACTTGGAAAAGAAGTTGTGATAAAGTATAAAGGCACACCAGTGGGAGACCACATCCATTCTGTCCCAGGGTATACTCTTCGCCCATAATGAAGAAATGTCACCAAGTCAGGTGAAAAAAGAAACAGGTCCAGAAACAGTGTATGAAAACTGTGCTTTATGGTGTAATGTGGCTAGGGCTCATCAGGCCATACATGACAGGTCAACTCCACTTCAAAACCAGTCAGCATTGAGTATGTGCCATCCATTCCACAGTAGAGAGTCTCAACCATTTTCACCTACATACCAGAAAGCAAAAGGGAAAAGTAACTTCTGTTCTACCATCCTAGTCATTACACATTCAACATCAGGCCACCCAGGAACTCAACATCTAGGCAATGGAAGGATGAGGGAAGCAAACATGGTGGTTCAATTTCAGTCCAAAACCAGGTGGTATCAAGAATTTCTCATTTGATCTGCAGTAAGAAGCGAGTCCCGACCAATCATATGAGTGAGGACTTATGTTGGCTGGTCCAGATCAATTCAACACCAGACAACCCAGGAACTGAAATCAAGACAGTGGTAAAATGGGGCAAAGCAAGCCAGAGGAGTGAACTGTATGTGGTGGATCATTGCCAGTCTAAAACCAGGTGATGTCAAGAATTTTTTACCATTCCCCCAAAGGAGAAGTGTTCACACCAGCCCCACCAACAGTATACCACTGCACTACTTTCTACTGAGTGAAATTGGTCAAATAAGGACTCCTATACTTCCCAAGATAAAGGGACTAAATGTGCATTGGGGAGCCCAGAGGAAGGCAACACATTAAAATTGTGCAATGGTATTCACAAAACCATATTACTAAAAGCAGACCAACCCAAGTTTATTCAACTTGGACCAGGGGGATGGGTAGCAATACCAACACTGCTTTACTTATAATAATCTATAAGTAGGCAGGCACTGTATGCCCCTCAGTGAGATCCTGAGAGGTAAGATAAGGCCACAGCAAAGGCAAGACAGATAGAAAAAAAAACTTATCCAGTCAGATCTGGTAAGGGGTATGAAGAATGGTGATGGGAGGCAATTGATATCCTGGTGGAGAAGAGACAGCAAGATGGAACATACTGTGTGACAAAAGTATGTAGGGTAGTCCACATGCGAACCTGCATGATCTCCAGTGGATGACGAAAATGAGCAGCCACACGAATCCTTGTCCAAAGAAGCATATGCTAGATGTACGAGATGTCTCAGCTCTCCAGTGAGTGTAACGAGAGAGATATCTCAGGAAGAGGAAGACTTCTAAGGTTTGAAGAAACAGGAGTGGGAAACATGAAAAGGAGCTGATGGGGAAAGACTGGAACAAGAATAAAGATGAGGGATAGAAGGGAGATAGGGTTGAAAGTGCTGTCTTCCTTCCATGACACAGAAGTTTTGGGAAGAAAGGCATGGTCTGGATAAAGGAGAATATATGAGTGCTTGAAACAAACATGGGAAGCATATATATCCAGCCACTGACAGACCACAAGCAAAGAGAACCAAGAAATAGGTTTCAAGCAAAAGGTGGTATAAGGAACAAGAGGCTAAAGGTTCAAAAGAAAGGGGGTAAGGGTATGGAGAACGACATTCAGGTCCCAATGAGGAAAGATAGCAGGACAAGGGAGGCAAAAAGAATGAAAAGACACACCAAAAACGTGGAAATTGGAAAGTATTTGACAGTGCAACCCTGTAGCCAGCAATAGTTGACAGAGTTAAGCCTTGGTCAAACAGCCAAGTGAAAAATTCAGACAGGTGAGGAACAGAAGTAGCCGCGATGTAGAAGCCAAGGATGGAAAATGTACCACTTCCACTGCTATAGAAGGAGGGAGGAAAAACAAATGGAATGAGAAAGCAGAAAGGTTACACATGAAGAGAGCATCTCACAAGAGACCAGACAAAACCCACGCGTGAAGAAGGAGTGTAGATACTGTTGGATGGGAGAGTAAGGAATATGGTTGAAGTAGGAGAGATCAGGATAGAGAAAGGGTAGAACTGTAGAAGGTTCAAGAGAGAAAACCATGGCTGAGCTAGCAAATATGGAGCAATCAGGAAGACTCAACACAGGGTGGTCTGAATAAGGAAAAGTACATGTGAGAAAGGAAGAATAGGAGAGTAGGCATAAAGAAAAAGGTTTGACCAGTCCTGGCTGAATGTATCCATAACCAAAGCAGCCAGATGTAAAACCAGTGGTTAGAACAGGGGAAATTTAGTATTGAGGTGAATGGCAAAAGCATCCAAAAGAGAAGTGTCCACATGATAGTATAGCCACTTGAATACCAAGAGATTGACAGACCACTTTGTTCGTAGAATTGTGTTGGGTCATGAGAGACAATTGGCAACAAAATTCAGGGTGAACAGGATATGGAAAGCAATAAGATGAAAGTGTAGAAAGTGAATCCAGAAAAGGAGGTTTTGTGTGTGAAAAAGAGAGAAAGAGACAGGGTGCCCACTTGATGACTGATACAAGAAACAAAAGTAGAGTTGTCAGTATGGACCATTATGAGAAGCCTATTGACAATGAAAATAAAATGATCCAAAGCTCGATGTACCACCACCAATTCCAAGAGACTGAAATAAAGGGTGAATTCAACCTCAGACCACTGACCTGAAATCTCTAGATATGACTTCTCCAATTTTACTAGCCAATCCTGATATGCTGACTCCTGAAAGAGAAGGGTATGGTCATATAAAACTTGTTGGGACAGAGCCAAAAGCTATAAATGTAATGAGCAAAAGGTCGAACCACAGAAAACACATGGAGCCGAGGCAAGGCCAACTGGGAGAGCGTGGAATTGAGACACTTGACGAACAAACTAAAGATAATGCCTGGATGCAAGGGGAAACAGGATTGTGAAGGTAAGCATCCAAGATGTTGATCTTGGTCATCCATAGACCTGGAGTAAAAGACCACCTGTGGGAAAGAAAGGACTCCATGGTAAAACAATGTGGGTTTATGAAGCAATTCAGGCTCAAAAGATCAATCACCAGATACCAATCCCCTATTTTCTTGGGGAAAACAGACATGAATAAAAACCCAGAGAAGAAAGACAAATCTGTTCTATAGTGTCTTTTTACAAGATTCAAAACTGCTTCCAACAGATGCTGGCAATAAACTGGATCATGAGAAGGAAGGAAAGAAATGGGAATGGAAGTCAAAAATTGAAGATTGAAGATCCAGTCCCCTTTACAACACCTGAAACACCCAAAAATCTGGTGCAAGTGAATACCACAAGTGAGCAAACTGGGCCCACTGTGCTTTTACAGGACCTGAACCTAAGGGATAGTCATCGTCAATTTTGGCAGCGCTGAAGACAATGGTGGAGTAGCATGAATGTACTGAGGCAGAAACATAAGAAGGAGGGGAAGCAGGATACAGTTACAGGAGAAGATTGCAAAAGAGAAGAAACCAAAGAAGAAATGGTGGATCGTGGGCACACAGCCTCTACACAAGTCCAAGGAATTAGGGAATCCCCAAAAACAGACTGGTGAAGGAATGGATCCAGTCTAAGGTCACACAGACAAGAAGCAGGCAGACATAGCTCAGACATCAGGGCATCCCAGCCCAAGAAGTCGTGATTACAAAGCAACACCATGTATGGTGAAACAAAGCTGAAGAAGATAAATGCACTAATCTAGAAGAGATAAGAGAACAAGTATTTGCCAACAATCCCCCAGGGAATGGTGGATAACTTTATAAAGCAGGTGGATAGACAAAAGATAACATAGTAGAGTAGTAAGGGTGAGACAAAGATGAAAGAATAGGGCAGGGGAAAGGTGAAAAGAAGAAACAGGATCAGGTCCCCATGCCCGAATAAGAGATTCCAAATTATGAAAGTCAAGAAAAGGGATCTCAAGCCCGACGGTAGGATAAGGCATGTGTGTCTGCCAAACAAGAAGGACATGGTGTACTGGCTCCAGCATGAAAGTGAGAAGGAACCTGATCTGAAAGAACCTGAATACCTGGACAAAAAATAATCAGAAGCACGTCCAGAATGGAACAAGGACGGGGAAGAATCATAAGACTCAAGAGAAAGTGATAGAAGGTAAACCTGAGAGACCATATCCAAGAAGGATCAGGTAGATCAATGGCAGTTGATTGAGAAGCAACAGCAAAAACAACTGGAGAAAACAGGCTGTCAAAATCGTTATCCTCTTGAACATGATCCCCAGGGAAAGGAATATCTGTCCCTGGGTCAGAAGACAGACCAGACCACATGTATGACTCCAATTCCCTATGCACTATGGCCAACACCTCTTAGACAGAAAGTGATGAACCTGAAGCCACACTAGTAATTTGTCTAGCAGGACTAAGAACTGATGGATCCTCACCACTTGTGAGTTCATAATATGGAAAGGAATGGGAAAAAATAATCAAAAGCCTTCTACAACTTAAGTAAAGAAAACACAAAAAATAGTTGTTAAAAAGCAAAGTATTAATCACTGGCACAAGCAAAAAATTTACGTGTGTGCACATGAAAGTGCCAAATTGAGAAGTGATGATTGTACAATAAGTATAGTATGAGTCAGCTGAACTAGATGGATGATCACACTCCTATTTATAGAGTTGTCACATGATCATTTGCATGCTACAGTGCAGCAATATCATAAGTGTCCAAAGATGTTATTTGAACACATGCTTATAAAATCCTATTCCTCTTTTCAGCACACTTATTCATTAACCAATAAAAATTCAGGTTCCAATACTACCTATCACACTTGTTTAGCTTTGGTTTTAGTTTTGCAAACCTTCTAAGTCTAGTCTTCTTTATAAAGCATAACAATATTTCCCCAACATTTGTAAAATATTTTACCTTTCTAAATATTACGAATAAACCTGTTTTTAAGTATTAATGTTTTCAATTGAGACCCAAAACTCAAGCACTTTGAACAGTTGAGTATTCTTCTTCATAAAAGTTCGAGTTTTGGGCCTTGTTTGAAAACATTACAACTTTTGTAGGTGATCCTGTGTGCTAAGTTCATAACCTGTTTTCAGGTTGTCAAGTTTATAATGTTGTACAAGTTGCTTTTAGACAATTAGAATAACACACATTCAATAGGCATAACTCTGTATTGGCCTACAAAATACAGTGATATTTCAGCTACCATACAATACATGTGTGTGTGTGTGTGTACATATATATATATATATATTACTATTTACTCATAAGTGTTTAAATAATACTTTTCTTAAAACACTGAACAATAACTAAAAAATATGCTGAAAAACAAGATTTCGAGTACTTACAATGTTACAAAATGTTGAGCTCATGCATTGCACGTGCTAAGTCTTGCTGTAAGCCTCATTTATTCCTCCGAGTAGAGGGTGAAATATATTAATTTTTGTGAGCTTCAAATATTAATTTTAGAAAACCAAAATATTATGTTACTGTATTAGTACACACAAAAAACACATATAATTTATCTGGGTCTCTAAATAAACTATACGTAGGTCACAAAAAATCTCATTCCTATTCAGAACGACGATTTAGTTATTACAGGTCAACAGCTTTGGCAAAATTATTACTTTCTCCTTCAAGCTATTTACAAATGACTGTCAGATTTACATAGAGGAGAAACTGCTCTTTCTGTTGGTTATAAAGATACAAAGAATTTAGTTGAAAGACAAAATTAGATTACTCAACATCAAAGTTTGCTGTCTTACTTCTTTATATGATGTTTCAAAACACTAACTAGCCTAAAACATTTAGTTAAGACTGCAAATAAATATTCAATCTACATGAATTTTTCTATTCTCTGCTACTCGCTAAACATGCCATCTACATGTAAAGCATTGACAAAATTTCAACAGAAGTACAAGAATCACAAGTTTTATTCGTGAAAGTGTAGGGTATTTCAAAACCATATTACTTTAAACATATAAATTAGTTTGTCACAAATTAGTACTGCTTTCATTCATTTCTCCTTCTCTCTTTCAACACTATGAGATTGGTTGTTTGAATAAGATGCATGTTGATACTTCCAGTACAAGTAGCTTCATTTTAGGATATGCTGATTGAAAATTAAGAAAGGTATACTAAAAACCTTCTGTAACAGTTCTGACACCCTTGCACCTTTTCCAAACTTTCCTGAATAAAACTTAAGATTCTCAACGTGCCTCTAATGAAATATAATTTCCCTAAGACTTGTTTCTAAAGTATAATCACTTTAAATATGACATTTTCTTTATTATCACCCTAGAAGTTATGTCAAATGGCCTTCTATAGTTACAATGAAATGTTTTCCACTTACCATTATTAGACTTAAGGTCTCGATGAATCAATGATATGGGAGCTTCATGATGTAGGTAGTTCATACCTTTGGCTATCTGCAATGCCCAGTTGACAATTACTCGGGGTGGAAGTTTTTGAGCAACAAGAACACGATTTAGTGATCCACCACAAGCATATTCCATAACAAGACAAGGGTTTGAATTTGTCAGACAGACACCTTTTAAAGTAACAATGTTAGAATGGTTTAAAAGCCAATATATTTTTGCTTCTTTCCGTACATTTTCTTTTGTAACACTAAAATCTTCATCAGGATTCAAATGAGCAACTTTTACAGCAACTTCCTGTTTCCTCCAAATCCCACGATAAACTTTCCCGAATCCACCAGATCCTATCTCTTCTTCTAAAGACAAACTGGAAAAGTCTATTTCAAAAGGTCTTTCATGGTTTCCTTGTGGTTGAACATTCTGAATATTGCTTGGCTTTGTAACAAACTCACAAGGAAAAATTCCAACCCTTTTCTCTATTTTGCCTGTCCACCAACCTTCATCACCTGATATTTTAGAATCTTTTGACAACACCACAACAGTCTCACCCTGGTGGAGAGATAATTCATCATCTGCTATAGCTTTATAATCATATATAGCAGTCCAAATCTCTCCATCACCTCCTCGTTCACTGTTATTTCTATTTTGCAAGTAACATGTCATGATTCCTTTAAAAGAGGCCTTGATTTCAAAAGTCTAAAATAAAATAAAACACAGGGTTGACTGAAGACCTACATCTGGTTATTTTAAGCAGTTATGCAAGAGTAAAATACTCCAAGAAATGGAATTCACCTAGAAAAAAAATTATTTGAACTGAGCTATCTTTGATAGTTGCACAAAAGTTAACATATACCAAAATATATACATTAGAATTCAGGAGACATAATATACACACACACATTATGAATATCTTGAATCCCACCAAAACCAATTTGAAATTACTGTCTGAATATACCTCAAAAAAAGTTCCATTTCTCTCTATATACTAAATCAACCTTTTACTGTACTTGCATTAACTTTTTTTTTTATACTAAACAGTATGCAATACTTTGTCCCATCTGATTAATACAATTCTAAAATTGTTACATAGTTTAAGCAGTAATTAAGATAGGGTAAACAATGTGCACATTCCAACATATTATCAAAACTATAAAAATTACAGAACATACTGCAAGCAGATGAAAAAACATTTACAGAATGGCAAATGGATATGAAAACATGTCAACAGAATTTATATTTTTACAAACAAAATAATCATTATTTACAATATTAACACAGAGCATCTATTCTTGTTTAATATTAAAATTTGCATATATCAGAGAATGATAGAAAAATTTAGGCCATGCAACTGTGATATTTGAGAGTATAACTATGAAATGGTGCACAAAAATTCATACTACACTCAGCCCAGTGCATCACACTTTCATATTTTTGGACTGTGAACCATGGTTAATGATTTTCAGTTTCATTGGTTGAACGGAGTAAAGTCACCATAACTCTTGAATGCTGTATGTATTGCAATCTGATTGCACAATAAAAAAACGTCCCATGTTTTTCACCATAGTATATCTATTAAAAACAGTCATTTTAAACAAAGAACCCAACATAAACAAACGAAAAATCAAGGAATCCATCTTAATTGAACAAAACAACCCTTCTCTAAAC
>NW_013666603.1:270504-278424 GCF_000517525.1 Limulus polyphemus | reverse complement strand
AAGTTTTTTTCATTATCAATTCAAGCCGTCTCCAACCATTATTAGTCTCAAAGTGGGTTCCTCATCATCGAATCTGATGAGATAAGGTGCCATGTGACAAAGGTCTTTAATTTGCATTTATGGGGGAGAATGTCTGCCACAAAAAAATTGCATTTATCCAGTGAACAAGCAATCCTGACAGTTTAACTTCAAACCATCAAGGGAATCAAGATTTCTGACTACTACAGACGTGATCAATATAGATTGCAAGGAAAATGAATCTGCAGAAACCTGGACAACACAAGAAAGTTAAAAATGAAATGATTCGGCTTGTACAGTTGTTGACTTTGTCAGGATTATGATAGCAATAAAATGTATTATGAACTATGCAGAAAGCTAGGATTTATGAACACAATATCAGTAGGTACAGAAACTCTCAGGTTCCAAGTAATAGTGCAGGGTAGAAAAATTCACATTTCAAATTTAATGATTGTACAGGTCAAAATTATAGAATGAAATTGAATTTTGTATTTTTTTGTTAAAATGATTCCTCATTTTAGAGATGCTTGCAATAACTCATCTTTTCCACTATCTGTATGATCACACCTTGGAATTTTATTGCTGTTGTCTTTGTCCATTTTGTAATTATAACAAATACTATATTATCAAGCAAAGAAATACACATCCATGTACAACAAGATGGAAAAATGTCAGAAACAGGAAAATCAAATGATTAATGAACAAAATTAATTAATCAAAACAACAACATGATGTAAATGAAAAAAATCTCAAGTATTATGACTGAAAACCATCTGATATAAAGAGAACAAAATATAAACATCCCGAACAGACATCTATGTATTTTAGATGTACAATGAAGTATACTGGATGGAGAGAGAAAAACAGACAGAGACAGAGGGAGGAGGGATCTTGCTAGTCATTGCAATGTGAGGAAACTTTGAGGAAAAGTTATTTGCTACCAAAATAATATGATATAATTTGGAGTAACCATTTACAACAATCAGATATAACTGATATTCATCATCAATAAAATGCAATTTTAAATCTTAACGTTCCATATTAATGCAAAAATGCTATAATAAAATTAATGTATTTGAAATGTTATTGGATTTCACAAAAAAGAGGGCTCAGCTCACTGGAGACACAAGGAATTCAACACAAAATTTAAAGTACTAACCACTATGCAGAGTGACAAACTCTACAGAGGCAAACAAAATCTGCAGCATAGAAAAAAGTAAAACAACGCCTATGATGTTACTTATAACTGCTGCATGAAACAAATTAAATTAATTTGTTCATTAATACCTGTTTAAGTGATCTGAGTTTTAAGACACATGTGCGCACTACCTATAGAAAAGGTGAACTTAAGAACCAAATATTTCTAGTGGCAAATAACATGATTGTTCAGACTGAATTTATAAAGAATTTTTCTTGATCCACTTGATACAACACTTGGATCAAAGATTTTCTCAATGTCTTCTAGATAGATGTTGAAGACATTTTCAAAGGATTTGTAGAGTCCTTTTTGCCCTGGTAGTGACTCAAGATACCTGACATACAAAGGATTGACTATGTTATTGCATGCTGGAAGAAAATGGTCTCCTGTCTTTAAAACGACAAAGGATCCTGTGGTGAAGCTATAGCTGTTTGCAATGTTTCCTTCACAAACAGCCTTCCTCCTCTTCTAGTACTGCTGTCTTCTGTTTATTGGTTTATAGAAGAGGGATCTGCTGCTAGGAGTTTGCAAATGTTAGCGACAGAAAAAATTTTCTTTATACTTCTTTTGGCTTTGGAGTGAGTGTACCAGAATTGATACTTGAAGAGAATGAAGTATTGAGGTGGTGTGATTTTTAAGCAACTCTCCCAGCTCATTTAAGAAAGATATATCTGCATTTATGGATGCATCATTAGTGTTGTCAGGTAGTGCAAGGCCCAGTTGTTTGCTTTTCATGGACAAACTGAGATCATTACTGGTGAAAGGAGCAGACTCCTCTATGCCATCATCTTCTTTGTCCAACAATTCTTCATCTATAACACTTGGTTCAATTTCATCATCTTTGCAGTCCATCAGCTCTTGCCCTTCATTTTCAAGAATTTTTTCACTCTGTCTTTTAGTTACAAAACCTTTTGGCAGAGTTATAGTCTTCACTAATTCTTCACACTCATGGGTGGTTTAGATTTCAAAAGTTTGTTACAAAAGGCTGTGATCTGGTCCCCCACCAAAGAGTACAACTTACCAGAGACAAGAAAATCTCTTGGTGGTTGTATCAAGAGTCAGGCTTTCCCAACTTATCACCAGCATTTTGATCATGTCATCTCAGGTTGGTGATGAGATTCTATTTGGTTGTTCTCTCAGTTGCTCCAACAGCACATTTTCAAGCTCTCTGTACTTTGTGTTCAGATGCTGGTGAATATGAGTGTCATTCACTTTAACATCCCCAGTGATGTCTCTGCCTATGACAACAAGGATGTATTCTCTTTCGAGGAGTTTTTTCCTGACTTCTGTGCAGTGGATGGAGTAGTTTTCCAAGATGTTGATGGCAAAGTCTTTTTGTGAGAACATGTTGAACTTATTCTTCAGGTGGCTGATGGGTTCAAGCATTGTTTCAAGCTTGTATGAACCATTTGGGGCCCACTGTATACGAGTACCTGCTGGGGGTTTCAACTTCCATTTCCTTTGAAGACATGGTGTTTAATAGTTCAGTAGTAACCTATGTAAAGACAGTAACTTGTTCATGAGAGAACATGTAGTTCTCTTTGATATATTTTGGCTAACCACCAAGTGTTAGCTTTTTTCTGATTTGAAAACTCATTCCTATGCTGGGGCATTTGATCTCCATTTATGATTGTGGTCTCCTTCTTGAAGTTAGTCAGAAAGCAATGTTCTTCAATAAGTCCACAGTTCTCTCAACCCTGTCATTGTGTGAGAGAGCAAATCGTTTGTTGGGTTTTTCAACCTCACATGATATTCCCTCATCCACCCTTGGATCCATCTTTGGGAAAACTGCAATTTGTCCTTTTCATCAATTGGTTCTTTTTGTGTGTCTAGCCATTGTTGATATAGTTCTGTACTGTACAGTTCACCACGAACACCTTTACAGGCAGACGACCTTTGAGAACTCCTCTCACATCTATGAGCCAATCAAATTCTGCTTGTCTTACTTCTTCAGCTTTACACTTCCTGCCAATACCACATTCTCTAAATCCCTTATGTCTTTTTGGCTGCATCATGATTATCTTCATCTTTTTTAGATTTCCTTTACAGATTGTTGTAACACCTTACTACTTGGACAGCTCTTCTAACCCTTCCATCAGAGGATCTTGCATCTTTTAGAAAAGGAAACATTTCTCTAACTGCCATAGATAGGAATCCTTCTGTGGGCATTTGTCTCACATACTTTTCAAGCTGTTGATTCCAGTGTGTTGATGAAGATGAAACAGCATCATCATACTGTGCTTTATATATATCACACAGCCCTGCCAGCTTCTGCTTGTTATCTAACATGTATTTATCATATATTAATGAGAAAGGATCAGCCATCATTATTTGTGTTTACAGTACTATGCTGGCAGATTAAAAAAAGCCAAAAAGGGAAGCAATGAAACTTCCACCTGGAAAATGAAACAAGTAGGTCACACTGAAAAAGAGAACTAACAAATAGCATAAGCCTAGTGTGTGCAAAATTTTTAGTCTGGAATGTTAGTCAGGGGAATCCCCTTGAGTAGGCTTACTTGCAGAATGCATTGGATTTGTTTACAATGGCAAAAACATTCACACAACCTAACATTTATGAAATGCATATTAGCTATGATTGAATCAAAATTTCATTCAAGTTTTATAGGCCTAGATCTATATACAAAAGTGTGACAAAAAGTAATGTGGAACAAATATATGTGGTCCAAGTTTGATTGACTTTCAAAGCACCAAGGCAAGCTGATTGGCTTTGCAATAATCAGTAGTCCTCAGCATAATGCCGAAGAGTTAAATACACATTAGGCATAGAGGGGTTGTCATAACAGAGTTACATGTACCCACCCTAATCAGATGACCTGTGAGTTAGTAAACCTTGGTGTAATAAATATGCATTTCACGTAGAGGACCTAATGAGTCAGAGAGTCAATCCAAATCATCACTGACTACGCATGAAATTTGCATGTAGGTGGGCTAAGCCTAGAGTTTCATTGACACAGCAGGAACTGAAAGTGAAGCAACAACATGCAAACAGGACGTGTAGGCTTAGCCAATCATAAGTAGAACTAAGCATAGACATAAATGCTATTAGTCTAATAGTAGATTCCGAAAAATCGCTATGACTTTTTTAACTCGCAATTTTTGATGACCAAAAAAAAGTCATGTAGACCCAAATAAGCATCATGCTGGGCAGAAACATCCTTCAAAATTGATAATCATACAGATACAGTTATTTAGAACATGAGAGTAATTTCTAAACATCAATGTTCACGAGATACATAGAAATTAGAGAGCAAAATAAGCAATCAGTGCTACCAGAGAAAATAAAAGCTGCAAGCAACTGTAAACAATGTACTCAGTTTCTGTCATTATGAAAGCAATATACTGGATGACATAAGAGAGTATTCCATTGAATAAATGTACAAGTTTTATTAGCTTTTTGAAACAAGTTAATACATCATATGTTGGTTCCCTAACCATCAATAAGCATGTAAAATATAGGATATTATTGCCATTAAAATTTTGAATTTCTTGCCTCAAGCTGTAGAAAATAAAAATATGAATTTTATTAATAACAAATAGAAATTTCATGTGAAAATTTACATCATCTCTGTCAATAATCTTCTGTAAACATTTTCACTGAATACCTGAACATAATTCATTTTTCATCAATTTAGATAATTTAGACACTTTTAAATTTAAGAGAAAAGGTATCAGGACAGCTCTTCTCACCCTCGCAAAATTGCTGAAAATAAATTTTAGTTTGGGGGCCTAAGTAGACCCCATACCTTCAGCCCATGGTTTTGTGGTTGGATGGGCATTCAGCTTATTCATCACAATTTTCAGTACATACTTCAGTTATAGGCTACCTTATCAGGCAGTGTTATCTATACATATTCACAAAGTCATGACGTGCACATATATGTGATATATTAATACATGATTTTTGATGTCAAAAATAAATGAAAGTGCAACTGAAATAAATGTATAAGTAACAATTTAAAAAAATCTGAAAACTGCTAAAATATGAATTTAGATATAACTATATAATATTTTTCCAAATATGATATATAATCATAACTTTTTAAGATTTGAAATGTTTGTTTTAACAGGTTTTATTTACATATCAATTACATCACAAGAAATATATAAGCTTTAAAATCACTATTTATAAACAACTGAGCTAATAATAGGTTTTGTAGGCTTTCTATTTAACTCTATTATGGAAGTTAAAACAATGACAGTAGTATAAATTCTAGTGAAGGTCTAGTTTGCCAAACAATTTTTCTGCCCCTCCCAAAGAATAAATTCATTTTTACTAAGAACCTCTTCAGAATATATTATCCTTTACTTGACTTTCAAGAATTTCCCTTATTGTACAGGCCTCGGTTTCCACCTTCTTATAGTGCCACACCAAGTGGTTTAATCAGTTGCTAATGAAACAATTTTGAAAACAGCTATTAAAGGAAGTTAAATATGATTAGATATAGCAAGATTTAGACTATCACATCATAGCACAGTACAGAAAATACAGAGGTTTAAGTTTCTTAAATAGTTTCTGTAAGTGTTCTTTTCATTTGTGAGTTGTATAAGCTACAGAAATCTTTTTCAATGAGTAGACATCAGATAACTTCAGATAAGGTTATACAGTTTATAGGTAGGTTGGATCATTAACAACGAAAGTTTTATTACAAGTTTAATACAGTAACAAAGAAACAATGTTTGAATAAAATTTAAAATTTTGTCATAGGTACAAATAGTTTACCTAGACAGTACACACAAAAATATTGTTATGCTTGAGATGCCCTCTTCTTTAATATATAAGCCTGGCGAGGATTGAAGATATAGATAATTGAGTCAACCAAACAGTAGTGATGTTGAGCCGTAAACTGTGTGTGTTTTGCAGTCATTGCGTAGAGTGAATTTATCGAGCTTGTGAATCACTGTGATTTATAGGGTGTACTATAAAAGTTGTTAAGTTTAAAAAGACAAGAAATGTATTGAATGTGGTAATTCTGTGTATTACAAAGATGTGTCGTGGAAGAATAAACTGGGTTAATCAAGAAAGGACTTGTATCGCTGAAGTTTCTCTGAAAGAATTTCTACCGGAAATTAACAAACAAGCAGATACGTAACAAATTGGTGTCAGAGAGTAGGACGGAAAAAAGTATAAAAAAAAAAGAAGATGGAAAAAACAAGTGACAAAGCAAACTACAGCTTAGCAGATTTAATGGCAGCAATACAAGAACAGCAAAATAAACAAGAAAAGAAATAAGAAGAGATATTACAGCAGTTGTTGGAGGAAAAAGAAGAAAAACAAGAAGAGAGATAACAGCAAGTGTTGGAGGAAAAGAAAAGAAACAAGAAGAATGAGAAAATAAACAAGAAGAGAAACTACAGCAGTGGTTGGAGAAGAAAGAAAAGAAACAAGAAGAGTGGCTACAGCAGTGGTTGGAGGAGAAAGAAAATAAACAAAAAGAGAGACTACAGCAGTGCTTGGAGGAGAAAGAAAATAAACAAGAAGAGAGACTACAGCAGTGACAGGAAAACCAGCACCAGTTAAAACTGGAACAAGAAAAGAAACAGGAAGAAAGTCTACAGCAGTTGAAAGAAATCCAGCATACACAAATGGAAAAGATTAGTAAATTTCAAAGTGAATTAAATACATTAAAGGATGATTTACTGTATTTTACACAGGGAGGATACATTAACCATGGACCTAATCAGCCCCAGGCAACAAGAAGCCCCTTCCAGACCCTGCAGCTAAACCCTATTGTAGACATCTTCAGTCCTGCCAGAAGTCACATTCCAGACAAGAGTGTCGGTAATAGGGGTGATCTAGTACGAAGGAAGCCACAGGAATTCGATGGGAAGGCACCATGGGAAGCATATAGAGCACAATCTGAGCTCCTGGCAGAAATGAATGGATGGACAGAGGAGCAGAAAGCAGTGTACCTGGCAATGAGCTTGAAGGAACAACCACTGGAAAGTCAACTACAATACCCCCTATGTCAGAGAAGATAATTTGGGGTAGAATAAAAGAACATCCCCAAGACACTTAAGGAAGGGGCATTGTTGGGTGTGTGCCAGGAGGTAGAGCCAGTCAGTGTTAAGGCAGGAAATACAACCATAAAGAAAGGACATCCACTCTCAGAACATTTAACTGACCTCTACAAGAAGGGCATAGTCCATTTGTCATCATCACAGGCTCTTCGGGTAAGAGAACTCTTGGTGAATTATGCAGACGTCTTTTCGAAAAAAGATCATGACCTTGGCTCCACAGACCTTGTGGAGCACAGAATAAACATAGGCAATCACTGTCCAATAAAGATCCCTCCAAAGTAAAATAGCTCCAGCAAAGCGACAAGAGATGGAGAAGGTCATGGATGGCTTAATTAAAGAAGGGATAGTTGAGAAATCAGATAGTCCTTGGTCAGTTCCTGTTGTGTTAGTCCAGGAGAAGGATGGGACCCAACTTTGCTGTATGGACTTCAGAGCTCTTAACAGTATAACCGAAAAGGACTCATACCCACTGCCAAGAATTGATGATACTCTTGATGCCCTAAGTGGAGCCAGGTGGTTTACAACTCTGGACTTAAAGTCCGGTTTCCATCAAGTGAAAATGGCTGAAGCAGATAAACCTAAGACTGCATTTCGTAATGGCCAAGGGCTCTGGCAATACCGTTTGATCCCTTTCAGGCTTAGCAATGCTCCAGCAACATTTGAGA
>NW_013666603.1:268150-269601 GCF_000517525.1 Limulus polyphemus | reverse complement strand
CTATTGTTTGGGATGAACAATACTAAGGAAGGGGCAGTGTTACGACAGCGGAAGTCACGTGACGCTGGGGCATGCACGCTGAAGTTTCTCGAAAGAATCATGAATTTGCCCAACAACTCTAATTGATCGAGATGCCCTCTTTTTTAATATATGAGCCTGGTGAGAAAAACCAGCGGGATTGAAGATATAGATAATTGAGTCAACCAAACAGTAGTGACATTGAGCCATAAATTGTGTGTTTTGCATTCATCTAATAGAGCAAAGTTATCAAGCTTGTGAATCGCTGTGATTTATAGCGTATATTATAAAGTTATTAAGTTTAAAAAGACGAGAAACGTATTGATTGTGGTAATTCTGTGTATTACAAAGTTGTATCAAGGAAGAATAAACTGGGTTAACCAAGAAAGGACTTGTATCGCTGAAGCTTCTCAGAAAGAATTTCTACTGGAAATTAACAAACAAGCAGATACGTAACAATATATAAATAGTACTAGATGTACTTACACAGGGTCCCCGAAAGTGTTCTATTTTAAAAGTAAATAAAACTGAAATTAAGAGTAACAAATATTTTTATTTCTTACTTTTGAAATTCATATGTCATAGTCATACTATTTTGTAACCTGTAGAATGCATAATTCTTTTCATGATTCATGGCATGAGCATGTCTTACTGATGTCACAACAGTACAAATTGCAATGTTAAAAGCATCCCTTATGTGACATAATTTTAGTGTCTACTAACTGACTGACAGACAACACACTACTGCATAGTGGTGTGAGTGGTTAAAACAAGTAACCCCCTCCAGGCAGCATTCAGCTCTCCTTTGGAAAATTAAATAAAAGAAGTCACATGAATATTGTTTAAGGCTTAGAAAAGGTATCTTGTTTATATTTGGTTCTTTTAATGCTTGGAGATGGCTTGAATGGGTAATGAAGAAAAACTTTAATACAAGTTTCGCATAACAGCAAGTATACAACGTTTTGACAAGGTTTTGTCATCATCAGGTACAAGGACAACCATCATCACATCATATAAGCTTAGTTAAGTTCAATGCATATGGTAAGTAACTGTAAAATATTCTGATGATTCAAATCTTTATTTATCTAATACTATTCTATGTTTATCCTATTCAAACAACATACAAAAATAAATTGGCTAACTGGCTACTTCATTACTTCTAACTGTAACAATGATATGTTTTAAACAAAAACATTATTATTATCCTTTATGGTAAAAGTAAAACATGTTTTCATTATTTAATTACCAATATATATTGGATAGTACTTAATTGACATTACTGATTCATTTACAAAGTAAACTTACCACATGAAAAGAAGAGTAATCTGAAAATTACCATCCATGTATAACAATTTAAAGTAAATAAAAACACACACACACACACACACACACACATATATATATATATATATATATATATATATATATATATA